>NW_027366500.1:0-71043 GCF_046119375.1 Phyllobates terribilis
GAAAGGTTCAATGGCTAATCAACAACTTTGTTTGATTGGGACCCTATCCATGCCACCTCACATATCAGGAGTGTCGTTCTTCTTTTCATAAAGAGGTCCAAGGGCTAGTCTTGCAGAAGTTTTTTCAGCTACACAGGATGCGCAACATCCGTGCAAGTCCTGGTGACTTTCTCCCCTGCACTGCACCGATCAGATAGATCAGTGTGGGGCAGGAGAAAGGAGAACAGTTCTTTCAGTGATCATGAAGGATGCTGTCAGTGTTTTCCTCCATCAGAATAAGCAGCCTCTAGACTGTAAGAAACACACACATTTTAACATCATTTTGATTGTCTAAAATTTACTGCAGCTAAAAATTACATTTGGTTTACAATGCATTTTGCCAGATATGTTGTCACTTGTCAAAGCTAAGAATTTTACATGCTGGGTTTTTTTATGGCACATTTAGCACTGATAAGTTGTCACACTCTTGCTTAATATGTTAACATTCTGTCTGTAAACTGTATATGCTAGCTACCTTTTTGAAGCAATATTGAGATTTACTTAAGAACGTGGGGCCCAATAAATACCATCAATGGTGCCCAGTCCAAGAGATGGTGGATCCTATAGGTAAACACCACCTCATCATGCACTAAAACTTACTAAAAAAAAAAAAGATGTGAAGTTCACACATATAGAAAATGGACATTTTGTGAATACATATTACACGTATTGTAAAATAGATAGAGCTCATATGTAGAGTTTGTTTGATAAACTTTCCTACTACTTTGTCTAAATTAGAAGCAAATTGGTTGAACATTACTTCTACCTAAAATGGCAGAAAACGCACCTATCTTGGTGATGGACAGGACAGCTAGAGGGGATATGGAGGAGGCTGTTATTTTTTTTTTAATAGGTGTACTTTCACCAATTTGCTGATAATTCATTGAAAGTAGATGATCGGTACAATTGCTGCCAATGCATTTTTTAAAGCTGTATTGTCATGAGTCAAATTTGATCATGTTAGGTTCTTGCATAGGTCCTATAGCATTGATAAGTTTCCACCCTCTTTCCTACATACACACATCTCTCCTGCATACACACAACTCTACTACTATCACACACGCAATTTTCCGAAATACACACACAACTCTCCTCCATACACAAACACAGTTCTAACACATATAGCTTTTCTACAGCTTTGAAGTATGCACTCACACCTCTGTTACATACACGCACTGTTTTGCTACATACTTGTACACAGCTTTCTTACATACACCAACAGCTCTCTTATATACTCATGCAGCTCCACACACACAAACACTTATATATATATATATATATATATATATATATATGTACACTCATCCATCGTATACATTACCACATCTTGAAATTCCTTCCAGGAATGTGACTGATCACATGACCTGAAAGGTTCAATGGCTAATCAACAACTTTGTTTGATTGGGACCCTATCCATGCCACCTCACATATCAGGAGTGTCGTTCTTCTTTTCATAAAGAGGTCCAAGGGCTAGTCTTGCAGAAGTTTTTTCAGCTACACAGGATGCGCAACATCCGTGCAAGTCCTGGTGACTTTCTCCCCTGCACTGCACCGATCAGATAGATCAGTGTGGGGCAGGAGAAAGGAGAACAGTTCTTTCAGTGATCATGAAGGATGCTGTCAGTGTTTTCCTCCATCAGAATAAGCAGCCTCTAGACTGTAAGAAACACACACATTTTAACATCATTTTGATTGTCTAAAATTTACTGCAGCTAAAAATTACATTTGGTTTACAATGCATTTTGCCAGATATGTTGTCACTTGTCAAAGCTAAGAATTTTACATGCTGGGTTTTTTTATGGCACATTTAGCACTGATAAGTTGTCACACTCTTGCTTAATATGTTAACATTCTGTCTGTAAACTGTATATGCATAGCTACCTTTTTGAAGCAATATTGAGATTTACTTAAGAACGTGGGGCCCAATAAATACCATCAATGGTGCCCAGTCCAAGAGATGGTGGATCCTATAGGTAAACACCACCTCATCATGCACTACTAAAAAAAAAAAGATGTGAAGTTCACACATATAGAAAATGGACATTTTGTGAATACATATTACACGTATTGTAAAATAGATAGAGCTCATATGTAGAGTTTGTTTGATAAACTTTCCTACTACTTTGTCTAAATTAGAAGCAAATTGGTTGAACATTACTTCTACCTAAAATGGCAGAAAACGCACCTATCTTGGTGATGGACAGGACAGCTAGAGGGGATATGGAGGAGGCTGTTATTTTTTTTTTAATAGGTGTACTTTCACCAATTTGCTGATAATTCATTGAAAGTAGATGATCGGTACAATTGCTGCCAATGCATTTTTTAAAGCTGTATTGTCATGAGTCAAATTTGATCATGTTAGGTTCTTGCATAGGTCCTATAGCATTGATAAGTTTCCACCCTCTTTCCTACATACACACATCTCTCCTGCATACACACAACTCTACTACTATCACACACGCAATTTTCCGAAATACACACACAACTCTCCTCCATACACAAACACAGTTCTAACACATATAGCTTTTCTACAGCTTTGAAGTATGCACTCACACCTCTGTTACATACACGCACTGTTTTGCTACATACTTGTACACAGCTTTCTTACATACACCAACAGCTCTCTTATATACTCATGCAGCTCCACACACACAAACACTTATATATATATATATATATATATATATATATATATATATATATATATATGTACACTCATCCATCGTATACATTACCACATCTTGAAATTCCTTCCAGGAATGTGACTGATCACATGACCTGAAAGGTTCAATGGCTAATCAACAACTTTGTTTGATTGGGACCCTATCCATGCCACCTCACATATCAGGAGTGTCGTTCTTCTTTTCATAAAGAGGTCCAAGGGCTAGTCTTGCAGAAGTTTTTTCAGCTACACAGGATGCGCAACATCCGTGCAAGTCCTGGTGACTTTCTCCCCTGCACTGCACCGATCAGATAGATCAGTGTGGGGCAGGAGAAAGGAGAACAGTTCTTTCAGTGATCATGAAGGATGCTGTCAGTGTTTTCCTCCATCAGAATAAGCAGCCTCTAGACTGTAAGAAACACACACATTTTAACATCATTTTGATTGTCTAAAATTTACTGCAGCTAAAAATTACATTTGGTTTACAATGCATTTTGCCAGATATGTTGTCACTTGTCAAAGCTAAGAATTTTACATGCTGGGTTTTTTTATGGCACATTTAGCACTGATAAGTTGTCACACTCTTGCTTAATATGTTAACATTCTGTCTGTAAACTGTATATGCATAGCTACCTTTTTGAAGCAATATTGAGATTTACTTAAGAACGTGGGGCCCAATAAATACCATCAATGGTGCCCAGTCCAAGAGATGGTGGATCCTATAGGTAAACACCACCTCATCATGCACTAAAACTTACTAAAAAAAAAAAAGATGTGAAGTTCACACATATAGAAAATGGACATTTTGTGAATACATATTACACGTATTGTAAAATAGATAGAGCTCATATGTAGAGTTTGTTTGATAAACTTTCCTACTACTTTGTCTAAATTAGAAGCAAATTGGTTGAACATTACTTCTACCTAAAATGGCAGAAAACGCACCTATCTTGGTGATGGACAGGACAGCTAGAGGGGATATGGAGGAGGCTGTTATTTTTTTTTTAATAGGTGTACTTTCACCAATTTGCTGATAATTCATTGAAAGTAGATGATCGGTACAATTGCTGCCAATGCATTTTTTAAAGCTGTATTGTCATGAGTCAAATTTGATCATGTTAGGTTCTTGCATAGGTCCTATAGCATTGATAAGTTTCCACCCTCTTTCCTACATACACACATCTCTCCTGCATACACACAACTCTACTACTATCACACACGCAATTTTCCGAAATACACACACAACTCTCCTCCATACACAAACACAGTTCTAACACATATAGCTTTTCTACAGCTTTGAAGTATGCACTCACACCTCTGTTACATACACGCACTGTTTTGCTACATACTTGTACACAGCTTTCTTACATACACCAACAGCTCTCTTATATACTCATGCAGCTCCACACACACAAACACTTATATATATATATATATATATATATATATATATGTACACTCATCCATCGTATACATTACCACATCTTGAAATTCCTTCCAGGAATGTGACTGATCACATGACCTGAAAGGTTCAATGGCTAATCAACAACTTTGTTTGATTGGGACCCTATCCATGCCACCTCACATATCAGGAGTGTCGTTCTTCTTTTCATAAAGAGGTCCAAGGGCTAGTCTTGCAGAAGTTTTTTCAGCTACACAGGATGCGCAACATCCGTGCAAGTCCTGGTGACTTTCTCCCCTGCACTGCACCGATCAGATAGATCAGTGTGGGGCAGGAGAAAGGAGAACAGTTCTTTCAGTGATCATGAAGGATGCTGTCAGTGTTTTCCTCCATCAGAATAAGCAGCCTCTAGACTGTAAGAAACACACACATTTTAACATCATTTTGATTGTCTAAAATTTACTGCAGCTAAAAATTACATTTGGTTTACAATGCATTTTGCCAGATATGTTGTCACTTGTCAAAGCTAAGAATTTTACATGCTGGGTTTTTTTATGGCACATTTAGCACTGATAAGTTGTCACACTCTTGCTTAATATGTTAACATTCTGTCTGTAAACTGTATATGCATAGCTACCTTTTTGAAGCAATATTGAGATTTACTTAAGAACGTGGGGCCCAATAAATACCATCAATGGTGCCCAGTCCAAGAGATGGTGGATCCTATAGGTAAACACCACCTCATCATGCACTAAAACTTACTAAAAAAAAAAAAGATGTGAAGTTCACACATATAGAAAATGGACATTTTGTGAATACATATTACACGTATTGTAAAATAGATAGAGCTCATATGTAGAGTTTGTTTGATAAACTTTCCTACTACTTTGTCTAAATTAGAAGCAAATTGGTTGAACATTACTTCTACCTAAAATGGCAGAAAACGCACCTATCTTGGTGATGGACAGGACAGCTAGAGGGGATATGGAGGAGGCTGTTATTTTTTTTTTAATAGGTGTACTTTCACCAATTTGCTGATAATTCATTGAAAGTAGATGATCGGTACAATTGCTGCCAATGCATTTTTTAAAGCTGTATTGTCATGAGTCAAATTTGATCATGTTAGGTTCTTGCATAGGTCCTATAGCATTGATAAGTTTCCACCCTCTTTCCTACATACACACATCTCTCCTGCATACACACAACTCTACTACTATCACACACGCAATTTTCCGAAATACACACACAACTTTCCTCCATACACAAACACAGTTCTAACACATATAGCTTTTCTACAGCTTTGAAGTATGCACTCACACCTCTGTTACATACACGCACTGTTTTGCTACATACTTGTACACAGCTTTCTTACATACACCAACAGCTCTCTTATATACTCATGCAGCTCCACACACACAAACACTTATATATATATATATATATATATATGTACACTCATCCATCGTATACATTACCACATCTTGAAATTCCTTCCAGGAATGTGACTGATCACATGACCTGAAAGGTTCAATGGCTAATCAACAACTTTGTTTGATTGGGACCCTATCCATGCCACCTCACATATCAGGAGTGTCGTTCTTCTTTTCATAAAGAGGTCCAAGGGCTAGTCTTGCAGAAGTTTTTTCAGCTACACAGGATGCGCAACATCCGTGCAAGTCCTGGTGACTTTCTCCCCTGCACTGCACCGATCAGATAGATCAGTGTGGGGCAGGAGAAAGGAGAACAGTTCTTTCAGTGATCATGAAGGATGCTGTCAGTGTTTTCCTCCATCAGAATAAGCAGCCTCTAGACTGTAAGAAACACACACATTTTAACATCATTTTGATTGTCTAAAATTTACTGCAGCTAAAAATTACATTTGGTTTACAATGCATTTTGCCAGATATGTTGTCACTTGTCAAAGCTAAGAATTTTACATGCTGGGTTTTTTTATGGCACATTTAGCACTGATAAGTTGTCACACTCTTGCTTAATATGTTAACATTCTGTCTGTAAACTGTATATGCATAGCTACCTTTTTGAAGCAATATTGAGATTTACTTAAGAACGTGGGGCCCAATAAATACCATCAATGGTGCCCAGTCCAAGAGATGGTGGATCCTATAGGTAAACACCACCTCATCATGCACTAAAACTTACTAAAAAAAAAAAAGATGTGAAGTTCACACATATAGAAAATGGACATTTTGTGAATACATATTACACGTATTGTAAAATAGATAGAGCTCATATGTAGAGTTTGTTTGATAAACTTTCCTACTACTTTGTCTAAATTAGAAGCAAATTGGTTGAACATTACTTCTACCTAAAATGGCAGAAAACGCACCTATCTTGGTGATGGACAGGACAGCTAGAGGGGATATGGAGGAGGCTGTTATTTTTTTTTTAATAGGTGTACTTTCACCAATTTGCTGATAATTCATTGAAAGTAGATGATCGGTACAATTGCTGCCAATGCATTTTTTAAAGCTGTATTGTCATGAGTCAAATTTGATCATGTTAGGTTCTTGCATAGGTCCTATAGCATTGATAAGTTTCCACCCTCTTTCCTACATACACACATCTCTCCTGCATACACACAACTCTACTACTATCACACACGCAATTTTCCGAAATACACACACAACTTTCCTCCATACACAAACACAGTTCTAACACATATAGCTTTTCTACAGCTTTGAAGTATGCACTCACACCTCTGTTACATACACGCACTGTTTTGCTACATACTTGTACACAGCTTTCTTACATACACCAACAGCTCTCTTATATACTCATGCAGCTCCACACACACAAACACTTATATATATATATATATATATATGTACACTCATCCATCGTATACATTACCACATCTTGAAATTCCTTCCAGGAATGTGACTGATCACATGACCTGAAAGGTTCAATGGCTAATCAACAACTTTGTTTGATTGGGACCCTATCCATGCCACCTCACATATCAGGAGTGTCGTTCTTCTTTTCATAAAGAGGTCCAAGGGCTAGTCTTGCAGAAGTTTTTTCAGCTACACAGGATGCGCAACATCCGTGCAAGTCCTGGTGACTTTCTCCCCTGCACTGCACCGATCAGATAGATCAGTGTGGGGCAGGAGAAAGGAGAACAGTTCTTTCAGTGATCATGAAGGATGCTGTCAGTGTTTTCCTCCATCAGAATAAGCAGCCTCTAGACTGTAAGAAACACACACATTTTAACATCATTTTGATTGTCTAAAATTTACTGCAGCTAAAAATTACATTTGGTTTACAATGCATTTTGCCAGATATGTTGTCACTTGTCAAAGCTAAGAATTTTACATGCTGGGTTTTTTTATGGCACATTTAGCACTGATAAGTTGTCACACTCTTGCTTAATATGTTAACATTCTGTCTGTAAACTGTATATGCATAGCTACCTTTTTGAAGCAATATTGAGATTTACTTAAGAACGTGGGGCCCAATAAATACCATCAATGGTGCCCAGTCCAAGAGATGGTGGATCCTATAGGTAAACACCACCTCATCATGCACTAAAACTTACTAAAAAAAAAAAAGATGTGAAGTTCACACATATAGAAAATGGACATTTTGTGAATACATATTACACGTATTGTAAAATAGATAGAGCTCATATGTAGAGTTTGTTTGATAAACTTTCCTACTACTTTGTCTAAATTAGAAGCAAATTGGTTGAACATTACTTCTACCTAAAATGGCAGAAAACGCACCTATCTTGGTGATGGACAGGACAGCTAGAGGGGATATGGAGGAGGCTGTTATTTTTTTTTTAATAGGTGTACTTTCACCAATTTGCTGATAATTCATTGAAAGTAGATGATCGGTACAATTGCTGCCAATGCATTTTTTAAAGCTGTATTGTCATGAGTCAAATTTGATCATGTTAGGTTCTTGCATAGGTCCTATAGCATTGATAAGTTTCCACCCTCTTTCCTACATACACACATCTCTCCTGCATACACACAACTCTACTACTATCACACACGCAATTTTCCGAAATACACACACAACTCTCCTCCATACACAAACACAGTTCTAACACATATAGCTTTTCTACAGCTTTGAAGTATGCACTCACACCTCTGTTACATACACGCACTGTTTTGCTACATACTTGTACACAGCTTTCTTACATACACCAACAGCTCTCTTATATACTCATGCAGCTCCACACACACAAACACTTATATATATATATATATATATATATATGTACACTCATCCATCGTATACATTACCACATCTTGAAATTCCTTCCAGGAATGTGACTGATCACATGACCTGAAAGGTTCAATGGCTAATCAACAACTTTGTTTGATTGGGACCCTATCCATGCCACCTCACATATCAGGAGTGTCGTTCTTCTTTTCATAAAGAGGTCCAAGGGCTAGTCTTGCAGAAGTTTTTTCAGCTACACAGGATGCGCAACATCCGTGCAAGTCCTGGTGACTTTCTCCCCTGCACTGCACCGATCAGATAGATCAGTGTGGGGCAGGAGAAAGGAGAACAGTTCTTTCAGTGATCATGAAGGATGCTGTCAGTGTTTTCCTCCATCAGAATAAGCAGCCTCTAGACTGTAAGAAACACACACATTTTAACATCATTTTGATTGTCTAAAATTTACTGCAGCTAAAAATTACATTTGGTTTACAATGCATTTTGCCAGATATGTTGTCACTTGTCAAAGCTAAGAATTTTACATGCTGGGTTTTTTTATGGCACATTTAGCACTGATAAGTTGTCACACTCTTGCTTAATATGTTAACATTCTGTCTGTAAACTGTATATGCATAGCTACCTTTTTGAAGCAATATTGAGATTTACTTAAGAACGTGGGGCCCAATAAATACCATCAATGGTGCCCAGTCCAAGAGATGGTGGATCCTATAGGTAAACACCACCTCATCATGCACTAAAACTTACTAAAAAAAAAAAAGATGTGAAGTTCACACATATAGAAAATGGACATTTTGTGAATACATATTACACGTATTGTAAAATAGATAGAGCTCATATGTAGAGTTTGTTTGATAAACTTTCCTACTACTTTGTCTAAATTAGAAGCAAATTGGTTGAACATTACTTCTACCTAAAATGGCAGAAAACGCACCTATCTTGGTGATGGACAGGACAGCTAGAGGGGATATGGAGGAGGCTGTTATTTTTTTTTTAATAGGTGTACTTTCACCAATTTGCTGATAATTCATTGAAAGTAGATGATCGGTACAATTGCTGCCAATGCATTTTTTAAAGCTGTATTGTCATGAGTCAAATTTGATCATGTTAGGTTCTTGCATAGGTCCTATAGCATTGATAAGTTTCCACCCTCTTTCCTACATACACACATCTCTCCTGCATACACACAACTCTACTACTATCACACACGCAATTTTCCGAAATACACACACAACTTTCCTCCATACACAAACACAGTTCTAACACATATAGCTTTTCTACAGCTTTGAAGTATGCACTCACACCTCTGTTACATACACGCACTGTTTTGCTACATACTTGTACACAGCTTTCTTACATACACCAACAGCTCTCTTATATACTCATGCAGCTCCACACACACAAACACTTATATATATATATATATATATATATATATATATATGTACACTCATCCATCGTATACATTACCACATCTTGAAATTCCTTCCAGGAATGTGACTGATCACATGACCTGAAAGGTTCAATGGCTAATCAACAACTTTGTTTGATTGGGACCCTATCCATGCCACCTCACATATCAGGAGTGTCGTTCTTCTTTTCATAAAGAGGTCCAAGGGCTAGTCTTGCAGAAGTTTTTTCAGCTACACAGGATGCGCAACATCCGTGCAAGTCCTGGTGACTTTCTCCCCTGCACTGCACCGATCAGATAGATCAGTGTGGGGCAGGAGAAAGGAGAACAGTTCTTTCAGTGATCATGAAGGATGCTGTCAGTGTTTTCCTCCATCAGAATAAGCAGCCTCTAGACTGTAAGAAACACACACATTTTAACATCATTTTGATTGTCTAAAATTTACTGCAGCTAAAAATTACATTTGGTTTACAATGCATTTTGCCAGATATGTTGTCACTTGTCAAAGCTAAGAATTTTACATGCTGGGTTTTTTTATGGCACATTTAGCACTGATAAGTTGTCACACTCTTGCTTAATATGTTAACATTCTGTCTGTAAACTGTATATGCATAGCTACCTTTTTGAAGCAATATTGAGATTTACTTAAGAACGTGGGGCCCAATAAATACCATCAATGGTGCCCAGTCCAAGAGATGGTGGATCCTATAGGTAAACACCACCTCATCATGCACTAAAACTTACTAAAAAAAAAAAAGATGTGAAGTTCACACATATAGAAAATGGACATTTTGTGAATACATATTACACGTATTGTAAAATAGATAGAGCTCATATGTAGAGTTTGTTTGATAAACTTTCCTACTACTTTGTCTAAATTAGAAGCAAATTGGTTGAACATTACTTCTACCTAAAATGGCAGAAAACGCACCTATCTTGGTGATGGACAGGACAGCTAGAGGGGATATGGAGGAGGCTGTTATTTTTTTTTTAATAGGTGTACTTTCACCAATTTGCTGATAATTCATTGAAAGTAGATGATCGGTACAATTGCTGCCAATGCATTTTTTAAAGCTGTATTGTCATGAGTCAAATTTGATCATGTTAGGTTCTTGCATAGGTCCTATAGCATTGATAAGTTTCCACCCTCTTTCCTACATACACACATCTCTCCTGCATACACACAACTCTACTACTATCACACACGCAATTTTCCGAAATACACACACAACTCTCCTCCATACACAAACACAGTTCTAACACATATAGCTTTTCTACAGCTTTGAAGTATGCACTCACACCTCTGTTACATACACGCACTGTTTTGCTACATACTTGTACACAGCTTTCTTACATACACCAACAGCTCTCTTATATACTCATGCAGCTCCACACACACAAACACTTATATATATATATATATATATATATATATATGTACACTCATCCATCGTATACATTACCACATCTTGAAATTCCTTCCAGGAATGTGACTGATCACATGACCTGAAAGGTTCAATGGCTAATCAACAACTTTGTTTGATTGGGACCCTATCCATGCCACCTCACATATCAGGAGTGTCGTTCTTCTTTTCATAAAGAGGTCCAAGGGCTAGTCTTGCAGAAGTTTTTTCAGCTACACAGGATGCGCAACATCCGTGCAAGTCCTGGTGACTTTCTCCCCTGCACTGCACCGATCAGATAGATCAGTGTGGGGCAGGAGAAAGGAGAACAGTTCTTTCAGTGATCATGAAGGATGCTGTCAGTGTTTTCCTCCATCAGAATAAGCAGCCTCTAGACTGTAAGAAACACACACATTTTAACATCATTTTGATTGTCTAAAATTTACTGCAGCTAAAAATTACATTTGGTTTACAATGCATTTTGCCAGATATGTTGTCACTTGTCAAAGCTAAGAATTTTACATGCTGGGTTTTTTTATGGCACATTTAGCACTGATAAGTTGTCACACTCTTGCTTAATATGTTAACATTCTGTCTGTAAACTGTATATGCATAGCTACCTTTTTGAAGCAATATTGAGATTTACTTAAGAACGTGGGGCCCAATAAATACCATCAATGGTGCCCAGTCCAAGAGATGGTGGATCCTATAGGTAAACACCACCTCATCATGCACTAAAACTTACTAAAAAAAAAAAAGATGTGAAGTTCACACATATAGAAAATGGACATTTTGTGAATACATATTACACGTATTGTAAAATAGATAGAGCTCATATGTAGAGTTTGTTTGATAAACTTTCCTACTACTTTGTCTAAATTAGAAGCAAATTGGTTGAACATTACTTCTACCTAAAATGGCAGAAAACGCACCTATCTTGGTGATGGACAGGACAGCTAGAGGGGATATGGAGGAGGCTGTTATTTTTTTTTTAATAGGTGTACTTTCACCAATTTGCTGATAATTCATTGAAAGTAGATGATCGGTACAATTGCTGCCAATGCATTTTTTAAAGCTGTATTGTCATGAGTCAAATTTGATCATGTTAGGTTCTTGCATAGGTCCTATAGCATTGATAAGTTTCCACCCTCTTTCCTACATACACACATCTCTCCTGCATACACACAACTCTACTACTATCACACACGCAATTTTCCGAAATACACACACAACTTTCCTCCATACACAAACACAGTTCTAACACATATAGCTTTTCTACAGCTTTGAAGTATGCACTCACACCTCTGTTACATACACGCACTGTTTTGCTACATACTTGTACACAGCTTTCTTACATACACCAACAGCTCTCTTATATACTCATGCAGCTCCACACACACAAACACTTATATATATATATATATATATATATATATATGTACACTCATCCATCGTATACATTACCACATCTTGAAATTCCTTCCAGGAATGTGACTGATCACATGACCTGAAAGGTTCAATGGCTAATCAACAACTTTGTTTGATTGGGACCCTATCCATGCCACCTCACATATCAGGAGTGTCGTTCTTCTTTTCATAAAGAGGTCCAAGGGCTAGTCTTGCAGAAGTTTTTTCAGCTACACAGGATGCGCAACATCCGTGCAAGTCCTGGTGACTTTCTCCCCTGCACTGCACCGATCAGATAGATCAGTGTGGGGCAGGAGAAAGGAGAACAGTTCTTTCAGTGATCATGAAGGATGCTGTCAGTGTTTTCCTCCATCAGAATAAGCAGCCTCTAGACTGTAAGAAACACACACATTTTAACATCATTTTGATTGTCTAAAATTTACTGCAGCTAAAAATTACATTTGGTTTACAATGCATTTTGCCAGATATGTTGTCACTTGTCAAAGCTAAGAATTTTACATGCTGGGTTTTTTTATGGCACATTTAGCACTGATAAGTTGTCACACTCTTGCTTAATATGTTAACATTCTGTCTGTAAACTGTATATGCATAGCTACCTTTTTGAAGCAATATTGAGATTTACTTAAGAACGTGGGGCCCAATAAATACCATCAATGGTGCCCAGTCCAAGAGATGGTGGATCCTATAGGTAAACACCACCTCATCATGCACTAAAACTTACTAAAAAAAAAAAAGATGTGAAGTTCACACATATAGAAAATGGACATTTTGTGAATACATATTACACGTATTGTAAAATAGATAGAGCTCATATGTAGAGTTTGTTTGATAAACTTTCCTACTACTTTGTCTAAATTAGAAGCAAATTGGTTGAACATTACTTCTACCTAAAATGGCAGAAAACGCACCTATCTTGGTGATGGACAGGACAGCTAGAGGGGATATGGAGGAGGCTGTTATTTTTTTTTTAATAGGTGTACTTTCACCAATTTGCTGATAATTCATTGAAAGTAGATGATCGGTACAATTGCTGCCAATGCATTTTTTAAAGCTGTATTGTCATGAGTCAAATTTGATCATGTTAGGTTCTTGCATAGGTCCTATAGCATTGATAAGTTTCCACCCTCTTTCCTACATACACACATCTCTCCTGCATACACACAACTCTACTACTATCACACACGCAATTTTCCGAAATACACACACAACTCTCCTCCATACACAAACACAGTTCTAACACATATAGCTTTTCTACAGCTTTGAAGTATGCACTCACACCTCTGTTACATACACGCACTGTTTTGCTACATACTTGTACACAGCTTTCTTACATACACCAACAGCTCTCTTATATACTCATGCAGCTCCACACACACAAACACTTATATATATATATATATATATATATGTACACTCATCCATCGTATACATTACCACATCTTGAAATTCCTTCCAGGAATGTGACTGATCACATGACCTGAAAGGTTCAATGGCTAATCAACAACTTTGTTTGATTGGGACCCTATCCATGCCACCTCACATATCAGGAGTGTCGTTCTTCTTTTCATAAAGAGGTCCAAGGGCTAGTCTTGCAGAAGTTTTTTCAGCTACACAGGATGCGCAACATCCGTGCAAGTCCTGGTGACTTTCTCCCCTGCACTGCACCGATCAGATAGATCAGTGTGGGGCAGGAGAAAGGAGAACAGTTCTTTCAGTGATCATGAAGGATGCTGTCAGTGTTTTCCTCCATCAGAATAAGCAGCCTCTAGACTGTAAGAAACACACACATTTTAACATCATTTTGATTGTCTAAAATTTACTGCAGCTAAAAATTACATTTGGTTTACAATGCATTTTGCCAGATATGTTGTCACTTGTCAAAGCTAAGAATTTTACATGCTGGGTTTTTTTATGGCACATTTAGCACTGATAAGTTGTCACACTCTTGCTTAATATGTTAACATTCTGTCTGTAAACTGTATATGCATAGCTACCTTTTTGAAGCAATATTGAGATTTACTTAAGAACGTGGGGCCCAATAAATACCATCAATGGTGCCCAGTCCAAGAGATGGTGGATCCTATAGGTAAACACCACCTCATCATGCACTAAAACTTACTAAAAAAAAAAAAGATGTGAAGTTCACACATATAGAAAATGGACATTTTGTGAATACATATTACACGTATTGTAAAATAGATAGAGCTCATATGTAGAGTTTGTTTGATAAACTTTCCTAGTACTTTGTCTAAATTAGAAGCAAATTGGTTGAACATTACTTCTACCTAAAATGGCAGAAAACGCACCTATCTTGGTGATGGACAGGACAGCTAGAGGGGATATGGAGGAGGCTGTTATTTTTTTTTTAATAGGTGTACTTTCACCAATTTGCTGATAATTCATTGAAAGTAGATGATCGGTACAATTGCTGCCAATGCATTTTTTAAAGCTGTATTGTCATGAGTCAAATTTGATCATGTTAGGTTCTTGCATAGGTCCTATAGCATTGATAAGTTTCCACCCTCTTTCCTACATACACACATCTCTCCTGCATACACACAACTCTACTACTATCACACACGCAATTTTCCGAAATACACACACAACTTTCCTCCATACACAAACACAGTTCTAACACATATAGCTTTTCTACAGCTTTGAAGTATGCACTCACACCTCTGTTACATACACGCACTGTTTTGCTACATACTTGTACACAGCTTTCTTACATACACCAACAGCTCTCTTATATACTCATGCAGCTCCACACACACAAACACTTATATATATATATATATATATATATATATATATATGTACACTCATCCATCGTATACATTACCACATCTTGAAATTCCTTCCAGGAATGTGACTGATCACATGACCTGAAAGGTTCAATGGCTAATCAACAACTTTGTTTGATTGGGACCCTATCCATGCCACCTCACATATCAGGAGTGTCGTTCTTCTTTTCATAAAGAGGTCCAAGGGCTAGTCTTGCAGAAGTTTTTTCAGCTACACAGGATGCGCAACATCCGTGCAAGTCCTGGTGACTTTCTCCCCTGCACTGCACCGATCAGATAGATCAGTGTGGGGCAGGAGAAAGGAGAACAGTTCTTTCAGTGATCATGAAGGATGCTGTCAGTGTTTTCCTCCATCAGAATAAGCAGCCTCTAGACTGTAAGAAACACACACATTTTAACATCATTTTGATTGTCTAAAATTTACTGCAGCTAAAAATTACATTTGGTTTACAATGCATTTTGCCAGATATGTTGTCACTTGTCAAAGCTAAGAATTTTACATGCTGGGTTTTTTTATGGCACATTTAGCACTGATAAGTTGTCACACTCTTGCTTAATATGTTAACATTCTGTCTGTAAACTGTATATGCATAGCTACCTTTTTGAAGCAATATTGAGATTTACTTAAGAACGTGGGGCCCAATAAATACCATCAATGGTGCCCAGTCCAAGAGATGGTGGATCCTATAGGTAAACACCACCTCATCATGCACTAAAACTTACTAAAAAAAAAAAAGATGTGAAGTTCACACATATAGAAAATGGACATTTTGTGAATACATATTACACGTATTGTAAAATAGATAGAGCTCATATGTAGAGTTTGTTTGATAAACTTTCCTACTACTTTGTCTAAATTAGAAGCAAATTGGTTGAACATTACTTCTACCTAAAATGGCAGAAAACGCACCTATCTTGGTGATGGACAGGACAGCTAGAGGGGATATGGAGGAGGCTGTTATTTTTTTTTTAATAGGTGTACTTTCACCAATTTGCTGATAATTCATTGAAAGTAGATGATCGGTACAATTGCTGCCAATGCATTTTTTAAAGCTGTATTGTCATGAGTCAAATTTGATCATGTTAGGTTCTTGCATAGGTCCTATAGCATTGATAAGTTTCCACCCTCTTTCCTACATACACACATCTCTCCTGCATACACACAACTCTACTACTATCACACACGCAATTTTCCGAAATACACACACAACTTTCCTCCATACACAAACACAGTTCTAACACATATAGCTTTTCTACAGCTTTGAAGTATGCACTCACACCTCTGTTACATACACGCACTGTTTTGCTACATACTTGTACACAGCTTTCTTACATACACCAACAGCTCTCTTATATACTCATGCAGCTCCACACACACAAACACTTATATATATATATATATATATATATATGTACACTCATCCATCGTATACATTACCACATCTTGAAATTCCTTCCAGGAATGTGACTGATCACATGACCTGAAAGGTTCAATGGCTAATCAACAACTTTGTTTGATTGGGACCCTATCCATGCCACCTCACATATCAGGAGTGTCGTTCTTCTTTTCATAAAGAGGTCCAAGGGCTAGTCTTGCAGAAGTTTTTTCAGCTACACAGGATGCGCAACATCCGTGCAAGTCCTGGTGACTTTCTCCCCTGCACTGCACCGATCAGATAGATCAGTGTGGGGCAGGAGAAAGGAGAACAGTTCTTTCAGTGATCATGAAGGATGCTGTCAGTGTTTTCCTCCATCAGAATAAGCAGCCTCTAGACTGTAAGAAACACACACATTTTAACATCATTTTGATTGTCTAAAATTTACTGCAGCTAAAAATTACATTTGGTTTACAATGCATTTTGCCAGATATGTTGTCACTTGTCAAAGCTAAGAATTTTACATGCTGGGTTTTTTTATGGCACATTTAGCACTGATAAGTTGTCACACTCTTGCTTAATATGTTAACATTCTGTCTGTAAACTGTATATGCATAGCTACCTTTTTGAAGCAATATTGAGATTTACTTAAGAACGTGGGGCCCAATAAATACCATCAATGGTGCCCAGTCCAAGAGATGGTGGATCCTATAGGTAAACACCACCTCATCATGCACTAAAACTTACTAAAAAAAAAAAAGATGTGAAGTTCACACATATAGAAAATGGACATTTTGTGAATACATATTACACGTATTGTAAAATAGATAGAGCTCATATGTAGAGTTTGTTTGATAAACTTTCCTAGTACTTTGTCTAAATTAGAAGCAAATTGGTTGAACATTACTTCTACCTAAAATGGCAGAAAACGCACCTATCTTGGTGATGGACAGGACAGCTAGAGGGGATATGGAGGAGGCTGTTATTTTTTTTTTAATAGGTGTACTTTCACCAATTTGCTGATAATTCATTGAAAGTAGATGATCGGTACAATTGCTGCCAATGCATTTTTTAAAGCTGTATTGTCATGAGTCAAATTTGATCATGTTAGGTTCTTGCATAGGTCCTATAGCATTGATAAGTTTCCACCCTCTTTCCTACATACACACATCTCTCCTGCATACACACAACTCTACTACTATCACACACGCAATTTTCCGAAATACACACACAACTTTCCTCCATACACAAACACAGTTCTAACACATATAGCTTTTCTACAGCTTTGAAGTATGCACTCACACCTCTGTTACATACACGCACTGTTTTGCTACATACTTGTACACAGCTTTCTTACATACACCAACAGCTCTCTTATATACTCATGCAGCTCCACACACACAAACACTTATATATATATATATATATATATATATATATATATGTACACTCATCCATCGTATACATTACCACATCTTGAAATTCCTTCCAGGAATGTGACTGATCACATGACCTGAAAGGTTCAATGGCTAATCAACAACTTTGTTTGATTGGGACCCTATCCATGCCACCTCACATATCAGGAGTGTCGTTCTTCTTTTCATAAAGAGGTCCAAGGGCTAGTCTTGCAGAAGTTTTTTCAGCTACACAGGATGCGCAACATCCGTGCAAGTCCTGGTGACTTTCTCCCCTGCACTGCACCGATCAGATAGATCAGTGTGGGGCAGGAGAAAGGAGAACAGTTCTTTCAGTGATCATGAAGGATGCTGTCAGTGTTTTCCTCCATCAGAATAAGCAGCCTCTAGACTGTAAGAAACACACACATTTTAACATCATTTTGATTGTCTAAAATTTACTGCAGCTAAAAATTACATTTGGTTTACAATGCATTTTGCCAGATATGTTGTCACTTGTCAAAGCTAAGAATTTTACATGCTGGGTTTTTTTATGGCACATTTAGCACTGATAAGTTGTCACACTCTTGCTTAATATGTTAACATTCTGTCTGTAAACTGTATATGCATAGCTACCTTTTTGAAGCAATATTGAGATTTACTTAAGAACGTGGGGCCCAATAAATACCATCAATGGTGCCCAGTCCAAGAGATGGTGGATCCTATAGGTAAACACCACCTCATCATGCACTAAAACTTACTAAAAAAAAAAAAGATGTGAAGTTCACACATATAGAAAATGGACATTTTGTGAATACATATTACACGTATTGTAAAATAGATAGAGCTCATATGTAGAGTTTGTTTGATAAACTTTCCTACTACTTTGTCTAAATTAGAAGCAAATTGGTTGAACATTACTTCTACCTAAAATGGCAGAAAACGCACCTATCTTGGTGATGGACAGGACAGCTAGAGGGGATATGGAGGAGGCTGTTATTTTTTTTTTAATAGGTGTACTTTCACCAATTTGCTGATAATTCATTGAAAGTAGATGATCGGTACAATTGCTGCCAATGCATTTTTTAAAGCTGTATTGTCATGAGTCAAATTTGATCATGTTAGGTTCTTGCATAGGTCCTATAGCATTGATAAGTTTCCACCCTCTTTCCTACATACACACATCTCTCCTGCATACACACAACTCTACTACTATCACACACGCAATTTTCCGAAATACACACACAACTTTCCTCCATACACAAACACAGTTCTAACACATATAGCTTTTCTACAGCTTTGAAGTATGCACTCACACCTCTGTTACATACACGCACTGTTTTGCTACATACTTGTACACAGCTTTCTTACATACACCAACAGCTCTCTTATATACTCATGCAGCTCCACACACACAAACACTTATATATATATATATATATATATATATGTACACTCATCCATCGTATACATTACCACATCTTGAAATTCCTTCCAGGAATGTGACTGATCACATGACCTGAAAGGTTCAATGGCTAATCAACAACTTTGTTTGATTGGGACCCTATCCATGCCACCTCACATATCAGGAGTGTCGTTCTTCTTTTCATAAAGAGGTCCAAGGGCTAGTCTTGCAGAAGTTTTTTCAGCTACACAGGATGCGCAACATCCGTGCAAGTCCTGGTGACTTTCTCCCCTGCACTGCACCGATCAGATAGATCAGTGTGGGGCAGGAGAAAGGAGAACAGTTCTTTCAGTGATCATGAAGGATGCTGTCAGTGTTTTCCTCCATCAGAATAAGCAGCCTCTAGACTGTAAGAAACACACACATTTTAACATCATTTTGATTGTCTAAAATTTACTGCAGCTAAAAATTACATTTGGTTTACAATGCATTTTGCCAGATATGTTGTCACTTGTCAAAGCTAAGAATTTTACATGCTGGGTTTTTTTATGGCACATTTAGCACTGATAAGTTGTCACACTCTTGCTTAATATGTTAACATTCTGTCTGTAAACTGTATATGCATAGCTACCTTTTTGAAGCAATATTGAGATTTACTTAAGAACGTGGGGCCCAATAAATACCATCAATGGTGCCCAGTCCAAGAGATGGTGGATCCTATAGGTAAACACCACCTCATCATGCACTAAAACTTACTAAAAAAAAAAAAGATGTGAAGTTCACACATATAGAAAATGGACATTTTGTGAATACATATTACACGTATTGTAAAATAGATAGAGCTCATATGTAGAGTTTGTTTGATAAACTTTCCTACTACTTTGTCTAAATTAGAAGCAAATTGGTTGAACATTACTTCTACCTAAAATGGCAGAAAACGCACCTATCTTGGTGATGGACAGGACAGCTAGAGGGGATATGGAGGAGGCTGTTATTTTTTTTTTAATAGGTGTACTTTCACCAATTTGCTGATAATTCATTGAAAGTAGATGATCGGTACAATTGCTGCCAATGCATTTTTTAAAGCTGTATTGTCATGAGTCAAATTTGATCATGTTAGGTTCTTGCATAGGTCCTATAGCATTGATAAGTTTCCACCCTCTTTCCTACATACACACATCTCTCCTGCATACACACAACTCTACTACTATCACACACGCAATTTTCCGAAATACACACACAACTTTCCTCCATACACAAACACAGTTCTAACACATATAGCTTTTCTACAGCTTTGAAGTATGCACTCACACCTCTGTTACATACACGCACTGTTTTGCTACATACTTGTACACAGCTTTCTTACATACACCAACAGCTCTCTTATATACTCATGCAGCTCCACACACACAAACACTTATATATATATATATATATATATATATATATATGTACACTCATCCATCGTATACATTACCACATCTTGAAATTCCTTCCAGGAATGTGACTGATCACATGACCTGAAAGGTTCAATGGCTAATCAACAACTTTGTTTGATTGGGACCCTATCCATGCCACCTCACATATCAGGAGTGTCGTTCTTCTTTTCATAAAGAGGTCCAAGGGCTAGTCTTGCAGAAGTTTTTTCAGCTACACAGGATGCGCAACATCCGTGCAAGTCCTGGTGACTTTCTCCCCTGCACTGCACCGATCAGATAGATCAGTGTGGGGCAGGAGAAAGGAGAACAGTTCTTTCAGTGATCATGAAGGATGCTGTCAGTGTTTTCCTCCATCAGAATAAGCAGCCTCTAGACTGTAAGAAACACACACATTTTAACATCATTTTGATTGTCTAAAATTTACTGCAGCTAAAAATTACATTTGGTTTACAATGCATTTTGCCAGATATGTTGTCACTTGTCAAAGCTAAGAATTTTACATGCTGGGTTTTTTTATGGCACATTTAGCACTGATAAGTTGTCACACTCTTGCTTAATATGTTAACATTCTGTCTGTAAACTGTATATGCATAGCTACCTTTTTGAAGCAATATTGAGATTTACTTAAGAACGTGGGGCCCAATAAATACCATCAATGGTGCCCAGTCCAAGAGATGGTGGATCCTATAGGTAAACACCACCTCATCATGCACTAAAACTTACTAAAAAAAAAAAAGATGTGAAGTTCACACATATAGAAAATGGACATTTTGTGAATACATATTACACGTATTGTAAAATAGATAGAGCTCATATGTAGAGTTTGTTTGATAAACTTTCCTACTACTTTGTCTAAATTAGAAGCAAATTGGTTGAACATTACTTCTACCTAAAATGGCAGAAAACGCACCTATCTTGGTGATGGACAGGACAGCTAGAGGGGATATGGAGGAGGCTGTTATTTTTTTTTTAATAGGTGTACTTTCACCAATTTGCTGATAATTCATTGAAAGTAGATGATCGGTACAATTGCTGCCAATGCATTTTTTAAAGCTGTATTGTCATGAGTCAAATTTGATCATGTTAGGTTCTTGCATAGGTCCTATAGCATTGATAAGTTTCCACCCTCTTTCCTACATACACACATCTCTCCTGCATACACACAACTCTACTACTATCACACACGCAATTTTCCGAAATACACACACAACTCTCCTCCATACACAAACACAGTTCTAACACATATAGCTTTTCTACAGCTTTGAAGTATGCACTCACACCTCTGTTACATACACGCACTGTTTTGCTACATACTTGTACACAGCTTTCTTACATACACCAACAGCTCTCTTATATACTCATGCAGCTCCACACACACAAACACTTATATATATATATATATATATATATGTACACTCATCCATCGTATACATTACCACATCTTGAAATTCCTTCCAGGAATGTGACTGATCACATGACCTGAAAGGTTCAATGGCTAATCAACAACTTTGTTTGATTGGGACCCTATCCATGCCACCTCACATATCAGGAGTGTCGTTCTTCTTTTCATAAAGAGGTCCAAGGGCTAGTCTTGCAGAAGTTTTTTCAGCTACACAGGATGCGCAACATCCGTGCAAGTCCTGGTGACTTTCTCCCCTGCACTGCACCGATCAGATAGATCAGTGTGGGGCAGGAGAAAGGAGAACAGTTCTTTCAGTGATCATGAAGGATGCTGTCAGTGTTTTCCTCCATCAGAATAAGCAGCCTCTAGACTGTAAGAAACACACACATTTTAACATCATTTTGATTGTCTAAAATTTACTGCAGCTAAAAATTACATTTGGTTTACAATGCATTTTGCCAGATATGTTGTCACTTGTCAAAGCTAAGAATTTTACATGCTGGGTTTTTTTATGGCACATTTAGCACTGATAAGTTGTCACACTCTTGCTTAATATGTTAACATTCTGTCTGTAAACTGTATATGCATAGCTACCTTTTTGAAGCAATATTGAGATTTACTTAAGAACGTGGGGCCCAATAAATACCATCAATGGTGCCCAGTCCAAGAGATGGTGGATCCTATAGGTAAACACCACCTCATCATGCACTAAAACTTACTAAAAAAAAAAAAGATGTGAAGTTCACACATATAGAAAATGGACATTTTGTGAATACATATTACACGTATTGTAAAATAGATAGAGCTCATATGTAGAGTTTGTTTGATAAACTTTCCTAGTACTTTGTCTAAATTAGAAGCAAATTGGTTGAACATTACTTCTACCTAAAATGGCAGAAAACGCACCTATCTTGGTGATGGACAGGACAGCTAGAGGGGATATGGAGGAGGCTGTTATTTTTTTTTTAATAGGTGTACTTTCACCAATTTGCTGATAATTCATTGAAAGTAGATGATCGGTACAATTGCTGCCAATGCATTTTTTAAAGCTGTATTGTCATGAGTCAAATTTGATCATGTTAGGTTCTTGCATAGGTCCTATAGCATTGATAAGTTTCCACCCTCTTTCCTACATACACACATCTCTCCTGCATACACACAACTCTACTACTATCACACACGCAATTTTCCGAAATACACACACAACTTTCCTCCATACACAAACACAGTTCTAACACATATAGCTTTTCTACAGCTTTGAAGTATGCACTCACACCTCTGTTACATACACGCACTGTTTTGCTACATACTTGTACACAGCTTTCTTACATACACCAACAGCTCTCTTATATACTCATGCAGCTCCACACACACAAACACTTATATATATATATATATATATATATATATATATATGTACACTCATCCATCGTATACATTACCACATCTTGAAATTCCTTCCAGGAATGTGACTGATCACATGACCTGAAAGGTTCAATGGCTAATCAACAACTTTGTTTGATTGGGACCCTATCCATGCCACCTCACATATCAGGAGTGTCGTTCTTCTTTTCATAAAGAGGTCCAAGGGCTAGTCTTGCAGAAGTTTTTTCAGCTACACAGGATGCGCAACATCCGTGCAAGTCCTGGTGACTTTCTCCCCTGCACTGCACCGATCAGATAGATCAGTGTGGGGCAGGAGAAAGGAGAACAGTTCTTTCAGTGATCATGAAGGATGCTGTCAGTGTTTTCCTCCATCAGAATAAGCAGCCTCTAGACTGTAAGAAACACACACATTTTAACATCATTTTGATTGTCTAAAATTTACTGCAGCTAAAAATTACATTTGGTTTACAATGCATTTTGCCAGATATGTTGTCACTTGTCAAAGCTAAGAATTTTACATGCTGGGTTTTTTTATGGCACATTTAGCACTGATAAGTTGTCACACTCTTGCTTAATATGTTAACATTCTGTCTGTAAACTGTATATGCATAGCTACCTTTTTGAAGCAATATTGAGATTTACTTAAGAACGTGGGGCCCAATAAATACCATCAATGGTGCCCAGTCCAAGAGATGGTGGATCCTATAGGTAAACACCACCTCATCATGCACTAAAACTTACTAAAAAAAAAAAAGATGTCAAGTTCACACATATAGAAAATGGACATTTTGTGAATACATATTACACGTATTGTAAAATAGATAGAGCTCATATGTAGAGTTTGTTTGATAAACTTTCCTACTACTTTGTCTAAATTAGAAGCAAATTGGTTGAACATTACTTCTACCTAAAATGGCAGAAAACGCACCTATCTTGGTGATGGACAGGACAGCTAGAGGGGATATGGAGGAGGCTGTTATTTTTTTTTTAATAGGTGTACTTTCACCAATTTGCTGATAATTCATTGAAAGTAGATGATCGGTACAATTGCTGCCAATGCATTTTTTAAAGCTGTATTGTCATGAGTCAAATTTGATCATGTTAGGTTCTTGCATAGGTCCTATAGCATTGATAAGTTTCCACCCTCTTTCCTACATACACACATCTCTCCTGCATACACACAACTCTACTACTATCACACACGCAATTTTCCGAAATACACACACAACTCTCCTCCATACACAAACACAGTTCTAACACATATAGCTTTTCTACAGCTTTGAAGTATGCACTCACACCTCTGTTACATACACGCACTGTTTTGCTACATACTTGTACACAGCTTTCTTACATACACCAACAGCTCTCTTATATACTCATGCAGCTCCACACACACAAACACTTATATATATATATATATATATATATATATATGTACACTCATCCATCGTATACATTACCACATCTTGAAATTCCTTCCAGGAATGTGACTGATCACATGACCTGAAAGGTTCAATGGCTAATCAACAACTTTGTTTGATTGGGACCCTATCCATGCCACCTCACATATCAGGAGTGTCGTTCTTCTTTTCATAAAGAGGTCCAAGGGCTAGTCTTGCAGAAGTTTTTTCAGCTACACAGGATGCGCAACATCCGTGCAAGTCCTGGTGACTTTCTCCCCTGCACTGCACCGATCAGATAGATCAGTGTGGGGCAGGAGAAAGGAGAACAGTTCTTTCAGTGATCATGAAGGATGCTGTCAGTGTTTTCCTCCATCAGAATAAGCAGCCTCTAGACTGTAAGAAACACACACATTTTAACATCATTTTGATTGTCTAAAATTTACTGCAGCTAAAAATTACATTTGGTTTACAATGCATTTTGCCAGATATGTTGTCACTTGTCAAAGCTAAGAATTTTACATGCTGGGTTTTTTTATGGCACATTTAGCACTGATAAGTTGTCACACTCTTGCTTAATATGTTAACATTCTGTCTGTAAACTGTATATGCATAGCTACCTTTTTGAAGCAATATTGAGATTTACTTAAGAACGTGGGGCCCAATAAATACCATCAATGGTGCCCAGTCCAAGAGATGGTGGATCCTATAGGTAAACACCACCTCATCATGCACTAAAACTTACTAAAAAAAAAAAAGATGTGAAGTTCACACATATAGAAAATGGACATTTTGTGAATACATATTACACGTATTGTAAAATAGATAGAGCTCATATGTAGAGTTTGTTTGATAAACTTTCCTACTACTTTGTCTAAATTAGAAGCAAATTGGTTGAACATTACTTCTACCTAAAATGGCAGAAAACGCACCTATCTTGGTGATGGACAGGACAGCTAGAGGGGATATGGAGGAGGCTGTTATTTTTTTTTTAATAGGTGTACTTTCACCAATTTGCTGATAATTCATTGAAAGTAGATGATCGGTACAATTGCTGCCAATGCATTTTTTAAAGCTGTATTGTCATGAGTCAAATTTGATCATGTTAGGTTCTTGCATAGGTCCTATAGCATTGATAAGTTTCCACCCTCTTTCCTACATACACACATCTCTCCTGCATACACACAACTCTACTACTATCACACACGCAATTTTCCGAAATACACACACAACTTTCCTCCATACACAAACACAGTTCTAACACATATAGCTTTTCTACAGCTTTGAAGTATGCACTCACACCTCTGTTACATACACGCACTGTTTTGCTACATACTTGTACACAGCTTTCTTACATACACCAACAGCTCTCTTATATACTCATGCAGCTCCACACACACAAACACTTATATATATATATATATATATATATATATATGTACACTCATCCATCGTATACATTACCACATCTTGAAATTCCTTCCAGGAATGTGACTGATCACATGACCTGAAAGGTTCAATGGCTAATCAACAACTTTGTTTGATTGGGACCCTATCCATGCCACCTCACATATCAGGAGTGTCGTTCTTCTTTTCATAAAGAGGTCCAAGGGCTAGTCTTGCAGAAGTTTTTTCAGCTACACAGGATGCGCAACATCCGTGCAAGTCCTGGTGACTTTCTCCCCTGCACTGCACCGATCAGATAGATCAGTGTGGGGCAGGAGAAAGGAGAACAGTTCTTTCAGTGATCATGAAGGATGCTGTCAGTGTTTTCCTCCATCAGAATAAGCAGCCTCTAGACTGTAAGAAACACACACATTTTAACATCATTTTGATTGTCTAAAATTTACTGCAGCTAAAAATTACATTTGGTTTACAATGCATTTTGCCAGATATGTTGTCACTTGTCAAAGCTAAGAATTTTACATGCTGGGTTTTTTTATGGCACATTTAGCACTGATAAGTTGTCACACTCTTGCTTAATATGTTAACATTCTGTCTGTAAACTGTATATGCATAGCTACCTTTTTGAAGCAATATTGAGATTTACTTAAGAACGTGGGGCCCAATAAATACCATCAATGGTGCCCAGTCCAAGAGATGGTGGATCCTATAGGTAAACACCACCTCATCATGCACTAAAACTTACTAAAAAAAAAAAAGATGTGAAGTTCACACATATAGAAAATGGACATTTTGTGAATACATATTACACGTATTGTAAAATAGATAGAGCTCATATGTAGAGTTTGTTTGATAAACTTTCCTACTACTTTGTCTAAATTAGAAGCAAATTGGTTGAACATTACTTCTACCTAAAATGGCAGAAAACGCACCTATCTTGGTGATGGACAGGACAGCTAGAGGGGATATGGAGGAGGCTGTTATTTTTTTTTTAATAGGTGTACTTTCACCAATTTGCTGATAATTCATTGAAAGTAGATGATCGGTACAATTGCTGCCAATGCATTTTTTAAAGCTGTATTGTCATGAGTCAAATTTGATCATGTTAGGTTCTTGCATAGGTCCTATAGCATTGATAAGTTTCCACCCTCTTTCCTACATACACACATCTCTCCTGCATACACACAACTCTACTACTATCACACACGCAATTTTCCGAAATACACACACAACTCTCCTCCATACACAAACACAGTTCTAACACATATAGCTTTTCTACAGCTTTGAAGTATGCACTCACACCTCTGTTACATACACGCACTGTTTTGCTACATACTTGTACACAGCTTTCTTACATACACCAACAGCTCTCTTATATACTCATGCAGCTCCACACACACAAACACTTATATATATATATATATATATATATGTACACTCATCCATCGTATACATTACCACATCTTGAAATTCCTTCCAGGAATGTGACTGATCACATGACCTGAAAGGTTCAATGGCTAATCAACAACTTTGTTTGATTGGGACCCTATCCATGCCACCTCACATATCAGGAGTGTCGTTCTTCTTTTCATAAAGAGGTCCAAGGGCTAGTCTTGCAGAAGTTTTTTCAGCTACACAGGATGCGCAACATCCGTGCAAGTCCTGGTGACTTTCTCCCCTGCACTGCACCGATCAGATAGATCAGTGTGGGGCAGGAGAAAGGAGAACAGTTCTTTCAGTGATCATGAAGGATGCTGTCAGTGTTTTCCTCCATCAGAATAAGCAGCCTCTAGACTGTAAGAAACACACACATTTTAACATCATTTTGATTGTCTAAAATTTACTGCAGCTAAAAATTACATTTGGTTTACAATGCATTTTGCCAGATATGTTGTCACTTGTCAAAGCTAAGAATTTTACATGCTGGGTTTTTTTATGGCACATTTAGCACTGATAAGTTGTCACACTCTTGCTTAATATGTTAACATTCTGTCTGTAAACTGTATATGCATAGCTACCTTTTTGAAGCAATATTGAGATTTACTTAAGAACGTGGGGCCCAATAAATACCATCAATGGTGCCCAGTCCAAGAGATGGTGGATCCTATAGGTAAACACCACCTCATCATGCACTAAAACTTACTAAAAAAAAAAAAGATGTGAAGTTCACACATATAGAAAATGGACATTTTGTGAATACATATTACACGTATTGTAAAATAGATAGAGCTCATATGTAGAGTTTGTTTGATAAACTTTCCTAGTACTTTGTCTAAATTAGAAGCAAATTGGTTGAACATTACTTCTACCTAAAATGGCAGAAAACGCACCTATCTTGGTGATGGACAGGACAGCTAGAGGGGATATGGAGGAGGCTGTTATTTTTTTTTTAATAGGTGTACTTTCACCAATTTGCTGATAATTCATTGAAAGTAGATGATCGGTACAATTGCTGCCAATGCATTTTTTAAAGCTGTATTGTCATGAGTCAAATTTGATCATGTTAGGTTCTTGCATAGGTCCTATAGCATTGATAAGTTTCCACCCTCTTTCCTACATACACACATCTCTCCTGCATACACACAACTCTACTACTATCACACACGCAATTTTCCGAAATACACACACAACTTTCCTCCATACACAAACACAGTTCTAACACATATAGCTTTTCTACAGCTTTGAAGTATGCACTCACACCTCTGTTACATACACGCACTGTTTTGCTACATACTTGTACACAGCTTTCTTACATACACCAACAGCTCTCTTATATACTCATGCAGCTCCACACACACAAACACTTATATATATATATATATATATATATATATATATATGTACACTCATCCATCGTATACATTACCACATCTTGAAATTCCTTCCAGGAATGTGACTGATCACATGACCTGAAAGGTTCAATGGCTAATCAACAACTTTGTTTGATTGGGACCCTATCCATGCCACCTCACATATCAGGAGTGTCGTTCTTCTTTTCATAAAGAGGTCCAAGGGCTAGTCTTGCAGAAGTTTTTTCAGCTACACAGGATGCGCAACATCCGTGCAAGTCCTGGTGACTTTCTCCCCTGCACTGCACCGATCAGATAGATCAGTGTGGGGCAGGAGAAAGGAGAACAGTTCTTTCAGTGATCATGAAGGATGCTGTCAGTGTTTTCCTCCATCAGAATAAGCAGCCTCTAGACTGTAAGAAACACACACATTTTAACATCATTTTGATTGTCTAAAATTTACTGCAGCTAAAAATTACATTTGGTTTACAATGCATTTTGCCAGATATGTTGTCACTTGTCAAAGCTAAGAATTTTACATGCTGGGTTTTTTTATGGCACATTTAGCACTGATAAGTTGTCACACTCTTGCTTAATATGTTAACATTCTGTCTGTAAACTGTATATGCATAGCTACCTTTTTGAAGCAATATTGAGATTTACTTAAGAACGTGGGGCCCAATAAATACCATCAATGGTGCCCAGTCCAAGAGATGGTGGATCCTATAGGTAAACACCACCTCATCATGCACTAAAACTTACTAAAAAAAAAAAAGATGTGAAGTTCACACATATAGAAAATGGACATTTTGTGAATACATATTACACGTATTGTAAAATAGATAGAGCTCATATGTAGAGTTTGTTTGATAAACTTTCCTACTACTTTGTCTAAATTAGAAGCAAATTGGTTGAACATTACTTCTACCTAAAATGGCAGAAAACGCACCTATCTTGGTGATGGACAGGACAGCTAGAGGGGATATGGAGGAGGCTGTTATTTTTTTTTTAATAGGTGTACTTTCACCAATTTGCTGATAATTCATTGAAAGTAGATGATCGGTACAATTGCTGCCAATGCATTTTTTAAAGCTGTATTGTCATGAGTCAAATTTGATCATGTTAGGTTCTTGCATAGGTCCTATAGCATTGATAAGTTTCCACCCTCTTTCCTACATACACACATCTCTCCTGCATACACACAACTCTACTACTATCACACACGCAATTTTCCGAAATACACACACAACTTTCCTCCATACACAAACACAGTTCTAACACATATAGCTTTTCTACAGCTTTGAAGTATGCACTCACACCTCTGTTACATACACGCACTGTTTTGCTACATACTTGTACACAGCTTTCTTACATACACCAACAGCTCTCTTATATACTCATGCAGCTCCACACACACAAACACTTATATATATATATATATATATATATATGTACACTCATCCATCGTATACATTACCACATCTTGAAATTCCTTCCAGGAATGTGACTGATCACATGACCTGAAAGGTTCAATGGCTAATCAACAACTTTGTTTGATTGGGACCCTATCCATGCCACCTCACATATCAGGAGTGTCGTTCTTCTTTTCATAAAGAGGTCCAAGGGCTAGTCTTGCAGAAGTTTTTTCAGCTACACAGGATGCGCAACATCCGTGCAAGTCCTGGTGACTTTCTCCCCTGCACTGCACCGATCAGATAGATCAGTGTGGGGCAGGAGAAAGGAGAACAGTTCTTTCAGTGATCATGAAGGATGCTGTCAGTGTTTTCCTCCATCAGAATAAGCAGCCTCTAGACTGTAAGAAACACACACATTTTAACATCATTTTGATTGTCTAAAATTTACTGCAGCTAAAAATTACATTTGGTTTACAATGCATTTTGCCAGATATGTTGTCACTTGTCAAAGCTAAGAATTTTACATGCTGGGTTTTTTTATGGCACATTTAGCACTGATAAGTTGTCACACTCTTGCTTAATATGTTAACATTCTGTCTGTAAACTGTATATGCATAGCTACCTTTTTGAAGCAATATTGAGATTTACTTAAGAACGTGGGGCCCAATAAATACCATCAATGGTGCCCAGTCCAAGAGATGGTGGATCCTATAGGTAAACACCACCTCATCATGCACTAAAACTTACTAAAAAAAAAAAAGATGTGAAGTTCACACATATAGAAAATGGACATTTTGTGAATACATATTACACGTATTGTAAAATAGATAGAGCTCATATGTAGAGTTTGTTTGATAAACTTTCCTAGTACTTTGTCTAAATTAGAAGCAAATTGGTTGAACATTACTTCTACCTAAAATGGCAGAAAACGCACCTATCTTGGTGATGGACAGGACAGCTAGAGGGGATATGGAGGAGGCTGTTATTTTTTTTTTAATAGGTGTACTTTCACCAATTTGCTGATAATTCATTGAAAGTAGATGATCGGTACAATTGCTGCCAATGCATTTTTTAAAGCTGTATTGTCATGAGTCAAATTTGATCATGTTAGGTTCTTGCATAGGTCCTATAGCATTGATAAGTTTCCACCCTCTTTCCTACATACACACATCTCTCCTGCATACACACAACTCTACTACTATCACACACGCAATTTTCCGAAATACACACACAACTTTCCTCCATACACAAACACAGTTCTAACACATATAGCTTTTCTACAGCTTTGAAGTATGCACTCACACCTCTGTTACATACACGCACTGTTTTGCTACATACTTGTACACAGCTTTCTTACATACACCAACAGCTCTCTTATATACTCATGCAGCTCCACACACACAAACACTTATATATATATATATATATATATATATATATATATGTACACTCATCCATCGTATACATTACCACATCTTGAAATTCCTTCCAGGAATGTGACTGATCACATGACCTGAAAGGTTCAATGGCTAATCAACAACTTTGTTTGATTGGGACCCTATCCATGCCACCTCACATATCAGGAGTGTCGTTCTTCTTTTCATAAAGAGGTCCAAGGGCTAGTCTTGCAGAAGTTTTTTCAGCTACACAGGATGCGCAACATCCGTGCAAGTCCTGGTGACTTTCTCCCCTGCACTGCACCGATCAGATAGATCAGTGTGGGGCAGGAGAAAGGAGAACAGTTCTTTCAGTGATCATGAAGGATGCTGTCAGTGTTTTCCTCCATCAGAATAAGCAGCCTCTAGACTGTAAGAAACACACACATTTTAACATCATTTTGATTGTCTAAAATTTACTGCAGCTAAAAATTACATTTGGTTTACAATGCATTTTGCCAGATATGTTGTCACTTGTCAAAGCTAAGAATTTTACATGCTGGGTTTTTTTATGGCACATTTAGCACTGATAAGTTGTCACACTCTTGCTTAATATGTTAACATTCTGTCTGTAAACTGTATATGCATAGCTACCTTTTTGAAGCAATATTGAGATTTACTTAAGAACGTGGGGCCCAATAAATACCATCAATGGTGCCCAGTCCAAGAGATGGTGGATCCTATAGGTAAACACCACCTCATCATGCACTAAAACTTACTAAAAAAAAAAAAGATGTGAAGTTCACACATATAGAAAATGGACATTTTGTGAATACATATTACACGTATTGTAAAATAGATAGAGCTCATATGTAGAGTTTGTTTGATAAACTTTCCTACTACTTTGTCTAAATTAGAAGCAAATTGGTTGAACATTACTTCTACCTAAAATGGCAGAAAACGCACCTATCTTGGTGATGGACAGGACAGCTAGAGGGGATATGGAGGAGGCTGTTATTTTTTTTTTAATAGGTGTACTTTCACCAATTTGCTGATAATTCATTGAAAGTAGATGATCGGTACAATTGCTGCCAATGCATTTTTTAAAGCTGTATTGTCATGAGTCAAATTTGATCATGTTAGGTTCTTGCATAGGTCCTATAGCATTGATAAGTTTCCACCCTCTTTCCTACATACACACATCTCTCCTGCATACACACAACTCTACTACTATCACACACGCAATTTTCCGAAATACACACACAACTTTCCTCCATACACAAACACAGTTCTAACACATATAGCTTTTCTACAGCTTTGAAGTATGCACTCACACCTCTGTTACATACACGCACTGTTTTGCTACATACTTGTACACAGCTTTCTTACATACACCAACAGCTCTCTTATATACTCATGCAGCTCCACACACACAAACACTTATATATATATATATATATATATATATGTACACTCATCCATCGTATACATTACCACATCTTGAAATTCCTTCCAGGAATGTGACTGATCACATGACCTGAAAGGTTCAATGGCTAATCAACAACTTTGTTTGATTGGGACCCTATCCATGCCACCTCACATATCAGGAGTGTCGTTCTTCTTTTCATAAAGAGGTCCAAGGGCTAGTCTTGCAGAAGTTTTTTCAGCTACACAGGATGCGCAACATCCGTGCAAGTCCTGGTGACTTTCTCCCCTGCACTGCACCGATCAGATAGATCAGTGTGGGGCAGGAGAAAGGAGAACAGTTCTTTCAGTGATCATGAAGGATGCTGTCAGTGTTTTCCTCCATCAGAATAAGCAGCCTCTAGACTGTAAGAAACACACACATTTTAACATCATTTTGATTGTCTAAAATTTACTGCAGCTAAAAATTACATTTGGTTTACAATGCATTTTGCCAGATATGTTGTCACTTGTCAAAGCTAAGAATTTTACATGCTGGGTTTTTTTATGGCACATTTAGCACTGATAAGTTGTCACACTCTTGCTTAATATGTTAACATTCTGTCTGTAAACTGTATATGCATAGCTACCTTTTTGAAGCAATATTGAGATTTACTTAAGAACGTGGGGCCCAATAAATACCATCAATGGTGCCCAGTCCAAGAGATGGTGGATCCTATAGGTAAACACCACCTCATCATGCACTAAAACTTACTAAAAAAAAAAAAGATGTGAAGTTCACACATATAGAAAATGGACATTTTGTGAATACATATTACACGTATTGTAAAATAGATAGAGCTCATATGTAGAGTTTGTTTGATAAACTTTCCTACTACTTTGTCTAAATTAGAAGCAAATTGGTTGAACATTACTTCTACCTAAAATGGCAGAAAACGCACCTATCTTGGTGATGGACAGGACAGCTAGAGGGGATATGGAGGAGGCTGTTATTTTTTTTTTAATAGGTGTACTTTCACCAATTTGCTGATAATTCATTGAAAGTAGATGATCGGTACAATTGCTGCCAATGCATTTTTTAAAGCTGTATTGTCATGAGTCAAATTTGATCATGTTAGGTTCTTGCATAGGTCCTATAGCATTGATAAGTTTCCACCCTCTTTCCTACATACACACATCTCTCCTGCATACACACAACTCTACTACTATCACACACGCAATTTTCCGAAATACACACACAACTTTCCTCCATACACAAACACAGTTCTAACACATATAGCTTTTCTACAGCTTTGAAGTATGCACTCACACCTCTGTTACATACACGCACTGTTTTGCTACATACTTGTACACAGCTTTCTTACATACACCAACAGCTCTCTTATATACTCATGCAGCTCCACACACACAAACACTTATATATATATATATATATATATATATATATGTACACTCATCCATCGTATACATTACCACATCTTGAAATTCCTTCCAGGAATGTGACTGATCACATGACCTGAAAGGTTCAATGGCTAATCAACAACTTTGTTTGATTGGGACCCTATCCATGCCACCTCACATATCAGGAGTGTCGTTCTTCTTTTCATAAAGAGGTCCAAGGGCTAGTCTTGCAGAAGTTTTTTCAGCTACACAGGATGCGCAACATCCGTGCAAGTCCTGGTGACTTTCTCCCCTGCACTGCACCGATCAGATAGATCAGTGTGGGGCAGGAGAAAGGAGAACAGTTCTTTCAGTGATCATGAAGGATGCTGTCAGTGTTTTCCTCCATCAGAATAAGCAGCCTCTAGACTGTAAGAAACACACACATTTTAACATCATTTTGATTGTCTAAAATTTACTGCAGCTAAAAATTACATTTGGTTTACAATGCATTTTGCCAGATATGTTGTCACTTGTCAAAGCTAAGAATTTTACATGCTGGGTTTTTTTATGGCACATTTAGCACTGATAAGTTGTCACACTCTTGCTTAATATGTTAACATTCTGTCTGTAAACTGTATATGCATAGCTACCTTTTTGAAGCAATATTGAGATTTACTTAAGAACGTGGGGCCCAATAAATACCATCAATGGTGCCCAGTCCAAGAGATGGTGGATCCTATAGGTAAACACCACCTCATCATGCACTAAAACTTACTAAAAAAAAAAAAGATGTGAAGTTCACACATATAGAAAATGGACATTTTGTGAATACATATTACACGTATTGTAAAATAGATAGAGCTCATATGTAGAGTTTGTTTGATAAACTTTCCTACTACTTTGTCTAAATTAGAAGCAAATTGGTTGAACATTACTTCTACCTAAAATGGCAGAAAACGCACCTATCTTGGTGATGGACAGGACAGCTAGAGGGGATATGGAGGAGGCTGTTATTTTTTTTTTAATAGGTGTACTTTCACCAATTTGCTGATAATTCATTGAAAGTAGATGATCGGTACAATTGCTGCCAATGCATTTTTTAAAGCTGTATTGTCATGAGTCAAATTTGATCATGTTAGGTTCTTGCATAGGTCCTATAGCATTGATAAGTTTCCACCCTCTTTCCTACATACACACATCTCTCCTGCATACACACAACTCTACTACTATCACACACGCAATTTTCCGAAATACACACACAACTCTCCTCCATACACAAACACAGTTCTAACACATATAGCTTTTCTACAGCTTTGAAGTATGCACTCACACCTCTGTTACATACACGCACTGTTTTGCTACATACTTGTACACAGCTTTCTTACATACACCAACAGCTCTCTTATATACTCATGCAGCTCCACACACACAAACACTTATATATATATATATATATATATATGTACACTCATCCATCGTATACATTACCACATCTTGAAATTCCTTCCAGGAATGTGACTGATCACATGACCTGAAAGGTTCAATGGCTAATCAACAACTTTGTTTGATTGGGACCCTATCCATGCCACCTCACATATCAGGAGTGTCGTTCTTCTTTTCATAAAGAGGTCCAAGGGCTAGTCTTGCAGAAGTTTTTTCAGCTACACAGGATGCGCAACATCCGTGCAAGTCCTGGTGACTTTCTCCCCTGCACTGCACCGATCAGATAGATCAGTGTGGGGCAGGAGAAAGGAGAACAGTTCTTTCAGTGATCATGAAGGATGCTGTCAGTGTTTTCCTCCATCAGAATAAGCAGCCTCTAGACTGTAAGAAACACACACATTTTAACATCATTTTGATTGTCTAAAATTTACTGCAGCTAAAAATTACATTTGGTTTACAATGCATTTTGCCAGATATGTTGTCACTTGTCAAAGCTAAGAATTTTACATGCTGGGTTTTTTTATGGCACATTTAGCACTGATAAGTTGTCACACTCTTGCTTAATATGTTAACATTCTGTCTGTAAACTGTATATGCATAGCTACCTTTTTGAAGCAATATTGAGATTTACTTAAGAACGTGGGGCCCAATAAATACCATCAATGGTGCCCAGTCCAAGAGATGGTGGATCCTATAGGTAAACACCACCTCATCATGCACTAAAACTTACTAAAAAAAAAAAAGATGTGAAGTTCACACATATAGAAAATGGACATTTTGTGAATACATATTACACGTATTGTAAAATAGATAGAGCTCATATGTAGAGTTTGTTTGATAAACTTTCCTAGTACTTTGTCTAAATTAGAAGCAAATTGGTTGAACATTACTTCTACCTAAAATGGCAGAAAACGCACCTATCTTGGTGATGGACAGGACAGCTAGAGGGGATATGGAGGAGGCTGTTATTTTTTTTTTAATAGGTGTACTTTCACCAATTTGCTGATAATTCATTGAAAGTAGATGATCGGTACAATTGCTGCCAATGCATTTTTTAAAGCTGTATTGTCATGAGTCAAATTTGATCATGTTAGGTTCTTGCATAGGTCCTATAGCATTGATAAGTTTCCACCCTCTTTCCTACATACACACATCTCTCCTGCATACACACAACTCTACTACTATCACACACGCAATTTTCCGAAATACACACACAACTTTCCTCCATACACAAACACAGTTCTAACACATATAGCTTTTCTACAGCTTTGAAGTATGCACTCACACCTCTGTTACATACACGCACTGTTTTGCTACATACTTGTACACAGCTTTCTTACATACACCAACAGCTCTCTTATATACTCATGCAGCTCCACACACACAAACACTTATATATATATATATATATATATATATATATATATGTACACTCATCCATCGTATACATTACCACATCTTGAAATTCCTTCCAGGAATGTGACTGATCACATGACCTGAAAGGTTCAATGGCTAATCAACAACTTTGTTTGATTGGGACCCTATCCATGCCACCTCACATATCAGGAGTGTCGTTCTTCTTTTCATAAAGAGGTCCAAGGGCTAGTCTTGCAGAAGTTTTTTCAGCTACACAGGATGCGCAACATCCGTGCAAGTCCTGGTGACTTTCTCCCCTGCACTGCACCGATCAGATAGATCAGTGTGGGGCAGGAGAAAGGAGAACAGTTCTTTCAGTGATCATGAAGGATGCTGTCAGTGTTTTCCTCCATCAGAATAAGCAGCCTCTAGACTGTAAGAAACACACACATTTTAACATCATTTTGATTGTCTAAAATTTACTGCAGCTAAAAATTACATTTGGTTTACAATGCATTTTGCCAGATATGTTGTCACTTGTCAAAGCTAAGAATTTTACATGCTGGGTTTTTTTATGGCACATTTAGCACTGATAAGTTGTCACACTCTTGCTTAATATGTTAACATTCTGTCTGTAAACTGTATATGCATAGCTACCTTTTTGAAGCAATATTGAGATTTACTTAAGAACGTGGGGCCCAATAAATACCATCAATGGTGCCCAGTCCAAGAGATGGTGGATCCTATAGGTAAACACCACCTCATCATGCACTAAAACTTACTAAAAAAAAAAAAGATGTGAAGTTCACACATATAGAAAATGGACATTTTGTGAATACATATTACACGTATTGTAAAATAGATAGAGCTCATATGTAGAGTTTGTTTGATAAACTTTCCTACTACTTTGTCTAAATTAGAAGCAAATTGGTTGAACATTACTTCTACCTAAAATGGCAGAAAACGCACCTATCTTGGTGATGGACAGGACAGCTAGAGGGGATATGGAGGAGGCTGTTATTTTTTTTTTAATAGGTGTACTTTCACCAATTTGCTGATAATTCATTGAAAGTAGATGATCGGTACAATTGCTGCCAATGCATTTTTTAAAGCTGTATTGTCATGAGTCAAATTTGATCATGTTAGGTTCTTGCATAGGTCCTATAGCATTGATAAGTTTCCACCCTCTTTCCTACATACACACATCTCTCCTGCATACACACAACTCTACTACTATCACACACGCAATTTTCCGAAATACACACACAACTTTCCTCCATACACAAACACAGTTCTAACACATATAGCTTTTCTACAGCTTTGAAGTATGCACTCACACCTCTGTTACATACACGCACTGTTTTGCTACATACTTGTACACAGCTTTCTTACATACACCAACAGCTCTCTTATATACTCATGCAGCTCCACACACACAAACACTTATATATATATATATATATATATATGTACACTCATCCATCGTATACATTACCACATCTTGAAATTCCTTCCAGGAATGTGACTGATCACATGACCTGAAAGGTTCAATGGCTAATCAACAACTTTGTTTGATTGGGACCCTATCCATGCCACCTCACATATCAGGAGTGTCGTTCTTCTTTTCATAAAGAGGTCCAAGGGCTAGTCTTGCAGAAGTTTTTTCAGCTACACAGGATGCGCAACATCCGTGCAAGTCCTGGTGACTTTCTCCCCTGCACTGCACCGATCAGATAGATCAGTGTGGGGCAGGAGAAAGGAGAACAGTTCTTTCAGTGATCATGAAGGATGCTGTCAGTGTTTTCCTCCATCAGAATAAGCAGCCTCTAGACTGTAAGAAACACACACATTTTAACATCATTTTGATTGTCTAAAATTTACTGCAGCTAAAAATTACATTTGGTTTACAATGCATTTTGCCAGATATGTTGTCACTTGTCAAAGCTAAGAATTTTACATGCTGGGTTTTTTTATGGCACATTTAGCACTGATAAGTTGTCACACTCTTGCTTAATATGTTAACATTCTGTCTGTAAACTGTATATGCATAGCTACCTTTTTGAAGCAATATTGAGATTTACTTAAGAACGTGGGGCCCAATAAATACCATCAATGGTGCCCAGTCCAAGAGATGGTGGATCCTATAGGTAAACACCACCTCATCATGCACTAAAACTTACTAAAAAAAAAAAAGATGTGAAGTTCACACATATAGAAAATGGACATTTTGTGAATACATATTACACGTATTGTAAAATAGATAGAGCTCATATGTAGAGTTTGTTTGATAAACTTTCCTACTACTTTGTCTAAATTAGAAGCAAATTGGTTGAACATTACTTCTACCTAAAATGGCAGAAAACGCACCTATCTTGGTGATGGACAGGACAGCTAGAGGGGATATGGAGGAGGCTGTTATTTTTTTTTTAATAGGTGTACTTTCACCAATTTGCTGATAATTCATTGAAAGTAGATGATCGGTACAATTGCTGCCAATGCATTTTTTAAAGCTGTATTGTCATGAGTCAAATTTGATCATGTTAGGTTCTTGCATAGGTCCTATAGCATTGATAAGTTTCCACCCTCTTTCCTACATACACACATCTCTCCTGCATACACACAACTCTACTACTATCACACACGCAATTTTCCGAAATACACACACAACTCTCCTCCATACACAAACACAGTTCTAACACATATAGCTTTTCTACAGCTTTGAAGTATGCACTCACACCTCTGTTACATACACGCACTGTTTTGCTACATACTTGTACACAGCTTTCTTACATACACCAACAGCTCTCTTATATACTCATGCAGCTCCACACACACAAACACTTATATATATATATATATATATATATATGTACACTCATCCATCGTATACATTACCACATCTTGAAATTCCTTCCAGGAATGTGACTGATCACATGACCTGAAAGGTTCAATGGCTAATCAACAACTTTGTTTGATTGGGACCCTATCCATGCCACCTCACATATCAGGAGTGTCGTTCTTCTTTTCATAAAGAGGTCCAAGGGCTAGTCTTGCAGAAGTTTTTTCAGCTACACAGGATGCGCAACATCCGTGCAAGTCCTGGTGACTTTCTCCCCTGCACTGCACCGATCAGATAGATCAGTGTGGGGCAGGAGAAAGGAGAACAGTTCTTTCAGTGATCATGAAGGATGCTGTCAGTGTTTTCCTCCATCAGAATAAGCAGCCTCTAGACTGTAAGAAACACACACATTTTAACATCATTTTGATTGTCTAAAATTTACTGCAGCTAAAAATTACATTTGGTTTACAATGCATTTTGCCAGATATGTTGTCACTTGTCAAAGCTAAGAATTTTACATGCTGGGTTTTTTTATGGCACATTTAGCACTGATAAGTTGTCACACTCTTGCTTAATATGTTAACATTCTGTCTGTAAACTGTATATGCATAGCTACCTTTTTGAAGCAATATTGAGATTTACTTAAGAACGTGGGGCCCAATAAATACCATCAATGGTGCCCAGTCCAAGAGATGGTGGATCCTATAGGTAAACACCACCTCATCATGCACTAAAACTTACTAAAAAAAAAAAAGATGTGAAGTTCACACATATAGAAAATGGACATTTTGTGAATACATATTACACGTATTGTAAAATAGATAGAGCTCATATGTAGAGTTTGTTTGATAAACTTTCCTACTACTTTGTCTAAATTAGAAGCAAATTGGTTGAACATTACTTCTACCTAAAATGGCAGAAAACGCACCTATCTTGGTGATGGACAGGACAGCTAGAGGGGATATGGAGGAGGCTGTTATTTTTTTTTTAATAGGTGTACTTTCACCAATTTGCTGATAATTCATTGAAAGTAGATGATCGGTACAATTGCTGCCAATGCATTTTTTAAAGCTGTATTGTCATGAGTCAAATTTGATCATGTTAGGTTCTTGCATAGGTCCTATAGCATTGATAAGTTTCCACCCTCTTTCCTACATACACACATCTCTCCTGCATACACACAACTCTACTACTATCACACACGCAATTTTCCGAAATACACACACAACTCTCCTCCATACACAAACACAGTTCTAACACATATAGCTTTTCTACAGCTTTGAAGTATGCACTCACACCTCTGTTACATACACGCACTGTTTTGCTACATACTTGTACACAGCTTTCTTACATACACCAACAGCTCTCTTATATACTCATGCAGCTCCACACACACAAACACTTATATATATATATATATATATATATATATATATGTACACTCATCCATCGTATACATTACCACATCTTGAAATTCCTTCCAGGAATGTGACTGATCACATGACCTGAAAGGTTCAATGGCTAATCAACAACTTTGTTTGATTGGGACCCTATCCATGCCACCTCACATATCAGGAGTGTCGTTCTTCTTTTCATAAAGAGGTCCAAGGGCTAGTCTTGCAGAAGTTTTTTCAGCTACACAGGATGCGCAACATCCGTGCAAGTCCTGGTGACTTTCTCCCCTGCACTGCACCGATCAGATAGATCAGTGTGGGGCAGGAGAAAGGAGAACAGTTCTTTCAGTGATCATGAAGGATGCTGTCAGTGTTTTCCTCCATCAGAATAAGCAGCCTCTAGACTGTAAGAAACACACACATTTTAACATCATTTTGATTGTCTAAAATTTACTGCAGCTAAAAATTACATTTGGTTTACAATGCATTTTGCCAGATATGTTGTCACTTGTCAAAGCTAAGAATTTTACATGCTGGGTTTTTTTATGGCACATTTAGCACTGATAAGTTGTCACACTCTTGCTTAATATGTTAACATTCTGTCTGTAAACTGTATATGCATAGCTACCTTTTTGAAGCAATATTGAGATTTACTTAAGAACGTGGGGCCCAATAAATACCATCAATGGTGCCCAGTCCAAGAGATGGTGGATCCTATAGGTAAACACCACCTCATCATGCACTAAAACTTACTAAAAAAAAAAAAGATGTGAAGTTCACACATATAGAAAATGGACATTTTGTGAATACATATTACACGTATTGTAAAATAGATAGAGCTCATATGTAGAGTTTGTTTGATAAACTTTCCTACTACTTTGTCTAAATTAGAAGCAAATTGGTTGAACATTACTTCTACCTAAAATGGCAGAAAACGCACCTATCTTGGTGATGGACAGGACAGCTAGAGGGGATATGGAGGAGGCTGTTATTTTTTTTTTAATAGGTGTACTTTCACCAATTTGCTGATAATTCATTGAAAGTAGATGATCGGTACAATTGCTGCCAATGCATTTTTTAAAGCTGTATTGTCATGAGTCAAATTTGATCATGTTAGGTTCTTGCATAGGTCCTATAGCATTGATAAGTTTCCACCCTCTTTCCTACATACACACATCTCTCCTGCATACACACAACTCTACTACTATCACACACGCAATTTTCCGAAATACACACACAACTCTCCTCCATACACAAACACAGTTCTAACACATATAGCTTTTCTACAGCTTTGAAGTATGCACTCACACCTCTGTTACATACACGCACTGTTTTGCTACATACTTGTACACAGCTTTCTTACATACACCAACAGCTCTCTTATATACTCATGCAGCTCCACACACACAAACACTTATATATATATATATATATATATATATGTACACTCATCCATCGTATACATTACCACATCTTGAAATTCCTTCCAGGAATGTGACTGATCACATGACCTGAAAGGTTCAATGGCTAATCAACAACTTTGTTTGATTGGGACCCTATCCATGCCACCTCACATATCAGGAGTGTCGTTCTTCTTTTCATAAAGAGGTCCAAGGGCTAGTCTTGCAGAAGTTTTTTCAGCTACACAGGATGCGCAACATCCGTGCAAGTCCTGGTGACTTTCTCCCCTGCACTGCACCGATCAGATAGATCAGTGTGGGGCAGGAGAAAGGAGAACAGTTCTTTCAGTGATCATGAAGGATGCTGTCAGTGTTTTCCTCCATCAGAATAAGCAGCCTCTAGACTGTAAGAAACACACACATTTTAACATCATTTTGATTGTCTAAAATTTACTGCAGCTAAAAATTACATTTGGTTTACAATGCATTTTGCCAGATATGTTGTCACTTGTCAAAGCTAAGAATTTTACATGCTGGGTTTTTTTATGGCACATTTAGCACTGATAAGTTGTCACACTCTTGCTTAATATGTTAACATTCTGTCTGTAAACTGTATATGCATAGCTACCTTTTTGAAGCAATATTGAGATTTACTTAAGAACGTGGGGCCCAATAAATACCATCAATGGTGCCCAGTCCAAGAGATGGTGGATCCTATAGGTAAACACCACCTCATCATGCACTAAAACTTACTAAAAAAAAAAAAGATGTGAAGTTCACACATATAGAAAATGGACATTTTGTGAATACATATTACACGTATTGTAAAATAGATAGAGCTCATATGTAGAGTTTGTTTGATAAACTTTCCTACTACTTTGTCTAAATTAGAAGCAAATTGGTTGAACATTACTTCTACCTAAAATGGCAGAAAACGCACCTATCTTGGTGATGGACAGGACAGCTAGAGGGGATATGGAGGAGGCTGTTATTTTTTTTTTAATAGGTGTACTTTCACCAATTTGCTGATAATTCATTGAAAGTAGATGATCGGTACAATTGCTGCCAATGCATTTTTTAAAGCTGTATTGTCATGAGTCAAATTTGATCATGTTAGGTTCTTGCATAGGTCCTATAGCATTGATAAGTTTCCACCCTCTTTCCTACATACACACATCTCTCCTGCATACACACAACTCTACTACTATCACACACGCAATTTTCCGAAATACACACACAACTCTCCTCCATACACAAACACAGTTCTAACACATATAGCTTTTCTACAGCTTTGAAGTATGCACTCACACCTCTGTTACATACACGCACTGTTTTGCTACATACTTGTACACAGCTTTCTTACATACACCAACAGCTCTCTTATATACTCATGCAGCTCCACACACACAAACACTTATATATATATATATATGTACACTCATCCATCGTATACATTACCACATCTTGAAATTCCTTCCAGGAATGTGACTGATCACATGACCTGAAAGGTTCAATGGCTAATCAACAACTTTGTTTGATTGGGACCCTATCCATGCCACCTCACATATCAGGAGTGTCGTTCTTCTTTTCATAAAGAGGTCCAAGGGCTAGTCTTGCAGAAGTTTTTTCAGCTACACAGGATGCGCAACATCCGTGCAAGTCCTGGTGACTTTCTCCCCTGCACTGCACCGATCAGATAGATCAGTGTGGGGCAGGAGAAAGGAGAACAGTTCTTTCAGTGATCATGAAGGATGCTGTCAGTGTTTTCCTCCATCAGAATAAGCAGCCTCTAGACTGTAAGAAACACACACATTTTAACATCATTTTGATTGTCTAAAATTTACTGCAGCTAAAAATTACATTTGGTTTACAATGCATTTTGCCAGATATGTTGTCACTTGTCAAAGCTAAGAATTTTACATGCTGGGTTTTTTTATGGCACATTTAGCACTGATAAGTTGTCACACTCTTGCTTAATATGTTAACATTCTGTCTGTAAACTGTATATGCATAGCTACCTTTTTGAAGCAATATTGAGATTTACTTAAGAACGTGGGGCCCAATAAATACCATCAATGGTGCCCAGTCCAAGAGATGGTGGATCCTATAGGTAAACACCACCTCATCATGCACTAAAACTTACTAAAAAAAAAAAAGATGTGAAGTTCACACATATAGAAAATGGACATTTTGTGAATACATATTACACGTATTGTAAAATAGATAGAGCTCATATGTAGAGTTTGTTTGATAAACTTTCCTACTACTTTGTCTAAATTAGAAGCAAATTGGTTGAACATTACTTCTACCTAAAATGGCAGAAAACGCACCTATCTTGGTGATGGACAGGACAGCTAGAGGGGATATGGAGGAGGCTGTTATTTTTTTTTTAATAGGTGTACTTTCACCAATTTGCTGATAATTCATTGAAAGTAGATGATCGGTACAATTGCTGCCAATGCATTTTTTAAAGCTGTATTGTCATGAGTCAAATTTGATCATGTTAGGTTCTTGCATAGGTCCTATAGCATTGATAAGTTTCCACCCTCTTTCCTACATACACACATCTCTCCTGCATACACACAACTCTACTACTATCACACACGCAATTTTCCGAAATACACACACAACTCTCCTCCATACACAAACACAGTTCTAACACATATAGCTTTTCTACAGCTTTGAAGTATGCACTCACACCTCTGTTACATACACGCACTGTTTTGCTACATACTTGTACACAGCTTTCTTACATACACCAACAGCTCTCTTATATACTCATGCAGCTCCACACACACAAACACTTATATATATATATATATATATATATATATATATGTACACTCATCCATCGTATACATTACCACATCTTGAAATTCCTTCCAGGAATGTGACTGATCACATGACCTGAAAGGTTCAATGGCTAATCAACAACTTTGTTTGATTGGGACCCTATCCATGCCACCTCACATATCAGGAGTGTCGTTCTTCTTTTCATAAAGAGGTCCAAGGGCTAGTCTTGCAGAAGTTTTTTCAGCTACACAGGATGCGCAACATCCGTGCAAGTCCTGGTGACTTTCTCCCCTGCACTGCACCGATCAGATAGATCAGTGTGGGGCAGGAGAAAGGAGAACAGTTCTTTCAGTGATCATGAAGGATGCTGTCAGTGTTTTCCTCCATCAGAATAAGCAGCCTCTAGACTGTAAGAAACACACACATTTTAACATCATTTTGATTGTCTAAAATTTACTGCAGCTAAAAATTACATTTGGTTTACAATGCATTTTGCCAGATATGTTGTCACTTGTCAAAGCTAAGAATTTTACATGCTGGGTTTTTTTATGGCACATTTAGCACTGATAAGTTGTCACACTCTTGCTTAATATGTTAACATTCTGTCTGTAAACTGTATATGCATAGCTACCTTTTTGAAGCAATATTGAGATTTACTTAAGAACGTGGGGCCCAATAAATACCATCAATGGTGCCCAGTCCAAGAGATGGTGGATCCTATAGGTAAACACCACCTCATCATGCACTAAAACTTACTAAAAAAAAAAAAGATGTGAAGTTCACACATATAGAAAATGGACATTTTGTGAATACATATTACACGTATTGTAAAATAGATAGAGCTCATATGTAGAGTTTGTTTGATAAACTTTCCTACTACTTTGTCTAAATTAGAAGCAAATTGGTTGAACATTACTTCTACCTAAAATGGCAGAAAACGCACCTATCTTGGTGATGGACAGGACAGCTAGAGGGGATATGGAGGAGGCTGTTATTTTTTTTTTAATAGGTGTACTTTCACCAATTTGCTGATAATTCATTGAAAGTAGATGATCGGTACAATTGCTGCCAATGCATTTTTTAAAGCTGTATTGTCATGAGTCAAATTTGATCATGTTAGGTTCTTGCATAGGTCCTATAGCATTGATAAGTTTCCACCCTCTTTCCTACATACACACATCTCTCCTGCATACACACAACTCTACTACTATCACACACGCAATTTTCCGAAATACACACACAACTCTCCTCCATACACAAACACAGTTCTAACACATATAGCTTTTCTACAGCTTTGAAGTATGCACTCACACCTCTGTTACATACACGCACTGTTTTGCTACATACTTGTACACAGCTTTCTTACATACACCAACAGCTCTCTTATATACTCATGCAGCTCCACACACACAAACACTTATATATATATATATATATATATATATATGTACACTCATCCATCGTATACATTACCACATCTTGAAATTCCTTCCAGGAATGTGACTGATCACATGACCTGAAAGGTTCAATGGCTAATCAACAACTTTGTTTGATTGGGACCCTATCCATGCCACCTCACATATCAGGAGTGTCGTTCTTCTTTTCATAAAGAGGTCCAAGGGCTAGTCTTGCAGAAGTTTTTTCAGCTACACAGGATGCGCAACATCCGTGCAAGTCCTGGTGACTTTCTCCCCTGCACTGCACCGATCAGATAGATCAGTGTGGGGCAGGAGAAAGGAGAACAGTTCTTTCAGTGATCATGAAGGATGCTGTCAGTGTTTTCCTCCATCAGAATAAGCAGCCTCTAGACTGTAAGAAACACACACATTTTAACATCATTTTGATTGTCTAAAATTTACTGCAGCTAAAAATTACATTTGGTTTACAATGCATTTTGCCAGATATGTTGTCACTTGTCAAAGCTAAGAATTTTACATGCTGGGTTTTTTTATGGCACATTTAGCACTGATAAGTTGTCACACTCTTGCTTAATATGTTAACATTCTGTCTGTAAACTGTATATGCATAGCTACCTTTTTGAAGCAATATTGAGATTTACTTAAGAACGTGGGGCCCAATAAATACCATCAATGGTGCCCAGTCCAAGAGATGGTGGATCCTATAGGTAAACACCACCTCATCATGCACTAAAACTTACTAAAAAAAAAAAAGATGTGAAGTTCACACATATAGAAAATGGACATTTTGTGAATACATATTACACGTATTGTAAAATAGATAGAGCTCATATGTAGAGTTTGTTTGATAAACTTTCCTACTACTTTGTCTAAATTAGAAGCAAATTGGTTGAACATTACTTCTACCTAAAATGGCAGAAAACGCACCTATCTTGGTGATGGACAGGACAGCTAGAGGGGATATGGAGGAGGCTGTTATTTTTTTTTTAATAGGTGTACTTTCACCAATTTGCTGATAATTCATTGAAAGTAGATGATCGGTACAATTGCTGCCAATGCATTTTTTAAAGCTGTATTGTCATGAGTCAAATTTGATCATGTTAGGTTCTTGCATAGGTCCTATAGCATTGATAAGTTTCCACCCTCTTTCCTACATACACACATCTCTCCTGCATACACACAACTCTACTACTATCACACACGCAATTTTCCGAAATACACACACAACTCTCCTCCATACACAAACACAGTTCTAACACATATAGCTTTTCTACAGCTTTGAAGTATGCACTCACACCTCTGTTACATACACGCACTGTTTTGCTACATACTTGTACACAGCTTTCTTACATACACCAACAGCTCTCTTATATACTCATGCAGCTCCACACACACAAACACTTATATATATATATATATATATATATATATTGTACACTCATCCATCGTATACATTACCACATCTTGAAATTCCTTCCAGGAATGTGACTGATCACATGACCTGAAAGGTTCAATGGCTAATCAACAACTTTGTTTGATTGGGACCCTATCCATGCCACCTCACATATCAGGAGTGTCGTTCTTCTTTTCATAAAGAGGTCCAAGGGCTAGTCTTGCAGAAGTTTTTTCAGCTACACAGGATGCGCAACATCCGTGCAAGTCCTGGTGACTTTCTCCCCTGCACTGCACCGATCAGATAGATCAGTGTGGGGCAGGAGAAAGGAGAACAGTTCTTTCAGTGATCATGAAGGATGCTGTCAGTGTTTTCCTCCATCAGAATAAGCAGCCTCTAGACTGTAAGAAACACACACATTTTAACATCATTTTGATTGTCTAAAATTTACTGCAGCTAAAAATTACATTTGGTTTACAATGCATTTTGCCAGATATGTTGTCACTTGTCAAAGCTAAGAATTTTACATGCTGGGTTTTTTTATGGCACATTTAGCACTGATAAGTTGTCACACTCTTGCTTAATATGTTAACATTCTGTCTGTAAACTGTATATGCATAGCTACCTTTTTGAAGCAATATTGAGATTTACTTAAGAACGTGGGGCCCAATAAATACCATCAATGGTGCCCAGTCCAAGAGATGGTGGATCCTATAGGTAAACACCACCTCATCATGCACTAAAACTTACTAAAAAAAAAAAAGATGTGAAGTTCACACATATAGAAAATGGACATTTTGTGAATACATATTACACGTATTGTAAAATAGATAGAGCTCATATGTAGAGTTTGTTTGATAAACTTTCCTACTACTTTGTCTAAATTAGAAGCAAATTGGTTGAACATTACTTCTACCTAAAATGGCAGAAAACGCACCTATCTTGGTGATGGACAGGACAGCTAGAGGGGATATGGAGGAGGCTGTTATTTTTTTTTTAATAGGTGTACTTTCACCAATTTGCTGATAATTCATTGAAAGTAGATGATCGGTACAATTGCTGCCAATGCATTTTTTAAAGCTGTATTGTCATGAGTCAAATTTGATCATGTTAGGTTCTTGCATAGGTCCTATAGCATTGATAAGTTTCCACCCTCTTTCCTACATACACACATCTCTCCTGCATACACACAACTCTACTACTATCACACACGCAATTTTCCGAAATACACACACAACTCTCCTCCATACACAAACACAGTTCTAACACATATAGCTTTTCTACAGCTTTGAAGTATGCACTCACACCTCTGTTACATACACGCACTGTTTTGCTACATACTTGTTTTGCTACATACTTGTACACAGCTTTCTTACATACACCAACAGCTCTCTTATATACTCATGCAGCTCCACACACACAAACACTTATATATATATATATATATATATATATGTACACTCATCCATCGTATACATTACCACATCTTGAAATTCCTTCCAGGAATGTGACTGATCACATGACCTGAAAGGTTCAATGGCTAATCAACAACTTTGTTTGATTGGGACCCTATCCATGCCACCTCACATATCAGGAGTGTCGTTCTTCTTTTCATAAAGAGGTCCAAGGGCTAGTCTTGCAGAAGTTTTTTCAGCTACACAGGATGCGCAACATCCGTGCAAGTCCTGGTGACTTTCTCCCCTGCACTGCACCGATCAGATAGATCAGTGTGGGGCAGGAGAAAGGAGAACAGTTCTTTCAGTGATCATGAAGGATGCTGTCAGTGTTTTCCTCCATCAGAATAAGCAGCCTCTAGACTGTAAGAAACACACACATTTTAACATCATTTTGATTGTCTAAAATTTACTGCAGCTAAAAATTACATTTGGTTTACAATGCATTTTGCCAGATATGTTGTCACTTGTCAAAGCTAAGAATTTTACATGCTGGGTTTTTTTATGGCACATTTAGCACTGATAAGTTGTCACACTCTTGCTTAATATGTTAACATTCTGTCTGTAAACTGTATATGCATAGCTACCTTTTTGAAGCAATATTGAGATTTACTTAAGAACGTGGGGCCCAATAAATACCATCAATGGTGCCCAGTCCAAGAGATGGTGGATCCTATAGGTAAACACCACCTCATCATGCACTAAAACTTACTAAAAAAAAAAAAGATGTGAAGTTCACACATATAGAAAATGGACATTTTGTGAATACATATTACACGTATTGTAAAATAGATAGAGCTCATATGTAGAGTTTGTTTGATAAACTTTCCTACTACTTTGTCTAAATTAGAAGCAAATTGGTTGAACATTACTTCTACCTAAAATGGCAGAAAACGCACCTATCTTGGTGATGGACAGGACAGCTAGAGGGGATATGGAGGAGGCTGTTATTTTTTTTTTAATAGGTGTACTTTCACCAATTTGCTGATAATTCATTGAAAGTAGATGATCGGTACGTACAATTGCTGCCAATGCATTTTTTAAAGCTGTATTGTCATGAGTCAAATTTGATCATGTTAGGTTCTTGCATAGGTCCTATAGCATTGATAAGTTTCCACCCTCTTTCCTACATACACACATCTCTCCTGCATACACACAACTCTACTACTATCACACACGCAATTTTCCGAAATACACACACAACTCTCCTCCATACACAAACACAGTTCTAACACATATAGCTTTTCTACAGCTTTGAAGTATGCACTCACACCTCTGTTACATACACGCACTGTTTTGCTACATACTTGTACACAGCTTTCTTACATACACCAACAGCTCTCTTATATACTCATGCAGCTCCACACACACAAACACTTATATATATATATATATATATATATATATGTACACTCATCCATCGTATACATTACCACATCTTGAAATTCCTTCCAGGAATGTGACTGATCACATGACCTGAAAGGTTCAATGGCTAATCAACAACTTTGTTTGATTGGGACCCTATCCATGCCACCTCACATATCAGGAGTGTCGTTCTTCTTTTCATAAAGAGGTCCAAGGGCTAGTCTTGCAGAAGTTTTTTCAGCTACACAGGATGCGCAACATCCGTGCAAGTCCTGGTGACTTTCTCCCCTGCACTGCACCGATCAGATAGATCAGTGTGGGGCAGGAGAAAGGAGAACAGTTCTTTCAGTGATCATGAAGGATGCTGTCAGTGTTTTCCTCCATCAGAATAAGCAGCCTCTAGACTGTAAGAAACACACACATTTTAACATCATTTTGATTGTCTAAAATTTACTGCAGCTAAAAATTACATTTGGTTTACAATGCATTTTGCCAGATATGTTGTCACTTGTCAAAGCTAAGAATTTTACATGCTGGGTTTTTTTATGGCACATTTAGCACTGATAAGTTGTCACACTCTTGCTTAATATGTTAACATTCTGTCTGTAAACTGTATATGCATAGCTACCTTTTTGAAGCAATATTGAGATTTACTTAAGAACGTGGGGCCCAATAAATACCATCAATGGTGCCCAGTCCAAGAGATGGTGGATCCTATAGGTAAACACCACCTCATCATGCACTAAAACTTACTAAAAAAAAAAAAGATGTGAAGTTCACACATATAGAAAATGGACATTTTGTGAATACATATTACACGTATTGTAAAATAGATAGAGCTCATATGTAGAGTTTGTTTGATAAACTTTCCTACTACTTTGTCTAAATTAGAAGCAAATTGGTTGAACATTACTTCTACCTAAAATGGCAGAAAACGCACCTATCTTGGTGATGGACAGGACAGCTAGAGGGGATATGGAGGAGGCTGTTATTTTTTTTTTAATAGGTGTACTTTCACCAATTTGCTGATAATTCATTGAAAGTAGATGATCGGTACAATTGCTGCCAATGCATTTTTTAAAGCTGTATTGTCATGAGTCAAATTTGATCATGTTAGGTTCTTGCATAGGTCCTATAGCATTGATAAGTTTCCACCCTCTTTCCTACATACACACATCTCTCCTGCATACACACAACTCTACTACTATCACACACGCAATTTTCCGAAATACACACACAACTCTCCTCCATACACAAACACAGTTCTAACACATATAGCTTTTCTACAGCTTTGAAGTATGCACTCACACCTCTGTTACATACACGCACTGTTTTGCTACATACTTGTACACAGCTTTCTTACATACACCAACAGCTCTCTTATATACTCATGCAGCTCCACACACACAAACACTTATATATATATATATATATATATATATGTACACTCATCCATCGTATACATTACCACATCTTGAAATTCCTTCCAGGAATGTGACTGATCACATGACCTGAAAGGTTCAATGGCTAATCAACAACTTTGTTTGATTGGGACCCTATCCATGCCACCTCACATATCAGGAGTGTCGTTCTTCTTTTCATAAAGAGGTCCAAGGGCTAGTCTTGCAGAAGTTTTTTCAGCTACACAGGATGCGCAACATCCGTGCAAGTCCTGGTGACTTTCTCCCCTGCACTGCACCGATCAGATAGATCAGTGTGGGGCAGGAGAAAGGAGAACTTTCAGTGATCATGAAGGATGCTGTCAGTGTTTTCCTCCATCAGAATAAGCAGCCTCTAGACTGTAAGAAACACACACATTTTAACATCATTTTGATTGTCTAAAATTTACTGCAGCTAAAAATTACATTTGGTTTACAATGCATTTTGCCAGATATGTTGTCACTTGTCAAAGCTAAGAATTTTACATGCTGGGTTTTTTTATGGCACATTTAGCACTGATAAGTTGTCACACTCTTGCTTAATATGTTAACATTCTGTCTGTAAACTGTATATGCATAGCTACCTTTTTGAAGCAATATTGAGATTTACTTAAGAACGTGGGGCCCAATAAATACCATCAATGGTGCCCAGTCCAAGAGATGGTGGATCCTATAGGTAAACACCACCTCATCATGCACTAAAACTTACTAAAAAAAAAAAAGATGTGAAGTTCACACATATAGAAAATGGACATTTTGTGAATACATATTACACGTATTGTAAAATAGATAGAGCTCATATGTAGAGTTTGTTTGATAAACTTTCCTACTACTTTGTCTAAATTAGAAGCAAATTGGTTGAACATTACTTCTACCTAAAATGGCAGAAAACGCACCTATCTTGGTGATGGACAGGACAGCTAGAGGGGATATGGAGGAGGCTGTTATTTTTTTTTTAATAGGTGTACTTTCACCAATTTGCTGATAATTCATTGAAAGTAGATGATCGGTACAATTGCTGCCAATGCATTTTTTAAAGCTGTATTGTCATGAGTCAAATTTGATCATGTTAGGTTCTTGCATAGGTCCTATAGCATTGATAAGTTTCCACCCTCTTTCCTACATACACACATCTCTCCTGCATACACACAACTCTACTACTATCACACACGCAATTTTCCGAAATACACACACAACTCTCCTCCATACACAAACACAGTTCTAACACATATAGCTTTTCTACAGCTTTGAAGTATGCACTCACACCTCTGTTACATACACGCACTGTTTTGCTACATACTTGTACACAGCTTTCTTACATACACCAACAGCTCTCTTATATACTCATGCAGCTCCACACACACAAACACTTATATATATATATATATATATATATGTACACTCATCCATCGTATACATTACCACATCTTGAAATTCCTTCCAGGAATGTGACTGATCACATGACCTGAAAGGTTCAATGGCTAATCAACAACTTTGTTTGATTGGGACCCTATCCATGCCACCTCACATATCAGGAGTGTCGTTCTTCTTTTCATAAAGAGGTCCAAGGGCTAGTCTTGCAGAAGTTTTTTCAGCTACACAGGATGCGCAACATCCGTGCAAGTCCTGGTGACTTTCTCCCCTGCACTGCACCGATCAGATAGATCAGTGTGGGGCAGGAGAAAGGAGAACAGTTCTTTCAGTGATCATGAAGGATGCTGTCAGTGTTTTCCTCCATCAGAATAAGCAGCCTCTAGACTGTAAGAAACACACACATTTTAACATCATTTTGATTGTCTAAAATTTACTGCAGCTAAAAATTACATTTGGTTTACAATGCATTTTGCCAGATATGTTGTCACTTGTCAAAGCTAAGAATTTTACATGCTGGGTTTTTTTATGGCACATTTAGCACTGATAAGTTGTCACACTCTTGCTTAATATGTTAACATTCTGTCTGTAAACTGTATATGCATAGCTACCTTTTTGAAGCAATATTGAGATTTACTTAAGAACGTGGGGCCCAATAAATACCATCAATGGTGCCCAGTCCAAGAGATGGTGGATCCTATAGGTAAACACCACCTCATCATGCACTAAAACTTACTAAAAAAAAAAAAGATGTGAAGTTCACACATATAGAAAATGGACATTTTGTGAATACATATTACACGTATTGTAAAATAGATAGAGCTCATATGTAGAGTTTGTTTGATAAACTTTCCTACTACTTTGTCTAAATTAGAAGCAAATTGGTTGAACATTACTTCTACCTAAAATGGCAGAAAACGCACCTATCTTGGTGATGGACAGGACAGCTAGAGGGGATATGGAGGAGGCTGTTATTTTTTTTTTAATAGGTGTACTTTCACCAATTTGCTGATAATTCATTGAAAGTAGATGATCGGTACAATTGCTGCCAATGCATTTTTTAAAGCTGTATTGTCATGAGTCAAATTTGATCATGTTAGGTTCTTGCATAGGTCCTATAGCATTGATAAGTTTCCACCCTCTTTCCTACATACACACATCTCTCCTGCATACACACAACTCTACTACTATCACACACGCAATTTTCCGAAATACACACACAACTCTCCTCCATACACAAACACAGTTCTAACACATATAGCTTTTCTACAGCTTTGAAGTATGCACTCACACCTCTGTTACATACACGCACTGTTTTGCTACATACTTGTACACAGCTTTCTTACATACACCAACAGCTCTCTTATATACTCATGCAGCTCCACACACACAAACACTTATATATATATATATATATATATATATATGTACACTCATCCATCGTATACATTACCACATCTTGAAATTCCTTCCAGGAATGTGACTGATCACATGACCTGAAAGGTTCAATGGCTAATCAACAACTTTGTTTGATTGGGACCCTATCCATGCCACCTCACATATCAGGAGTGTCGTTCTTCTTTTCATAAAGAGGTCCAAGGGCTAGTCTTGCAGAAGTTTTTTCAGCTACACAGGATGCGCAACATCCGTGCAAGTCCTGGTGACTTTCTCCCCTGCACTGCACCGATCAGATAGATCAGTGTGGGGCAGGAGAAAGGAGAACAGTTCTTTCAGTGATCATGAAGGATGCTGTCAGTGTTTTCCTCCATCAGAATAAGCAGCCTCTAGACTGTAAGAAACACACACATTTTAACATCATTTTGATTGTCTAAAATTTACTGCAGCTAAAAATTACATTTGGTTTACAATGCATTTTGCCAGATATGTTGTCACTTGTCAAAGCTAAGAATTTTACATGCTGGGTTTTTTTATGGCACATTTAGCACTGATAAGTTGTCACACTCTTGCTTAATATGTTAACATTCTGTCTGTAAACTGTATATGCATAGCTACCTTTTTGAAGCAATATTGAGATTTACTTAAGAACGTGGGGCCCAATAAATACCATCAATGGTGCCCAGTCCAAGAGATGGTGGATCCTATAGGTAAACACCACCTCATCATGCACTAAAACTTACTAAAAAAAAAAAAGATGTGAAGTTCACACATATAGAAAATGGACATTTTGTGAATACATATTACACGTATTGTAAAATAGATAGAGCTCATATGTAGAGTTTGTTTGATAAACTTTCCTACTACTTTGTCTAAATTAGAAGCAAATTGGTTGAACATTACTTCTACCTAAAATGGCAGAAAACGCACCTATCTTGGTGATGGACAGGACAGCTAGAGGGGATATGGAGGAGGCTGTTATTTTTTTTTTAATAGGTGTACTTTCACCAATTTGCTGATAATTCATTGAAAGTAGATGATCGGTACAATTGCTGCCAATGCATTTTTTAAAGCTGTATTGTCATGAGTCAAATTTGATCATGTTAGGTTCTTGCATAGGTCCTATAGCATTGATAAGTTTCCACCCTCTTTCCTACATACACACATCTCTCCTGCATACACACAACTCTACTACTATCACACACGCAATTTTCCGAAATACACACACAACTCTCCTCCATACACAAACACAGTTCTAACACATATAGCTTTTCTACAGCTTTGAAGTATGCACTCACACCTCTGTTACATACACGCACTGTTTTGCTACATACTTGTACACAGCTTTCTTACATACACCAACAGCTCTCTTATATACTCATGCAGCTCCACACACACAAACACTTATATATATATATATATATATATATATATGTACACTCATCCATCGTATACATTACCACATCTTGAAATTCCTTCCAGGAATGTGACTGATCACATGACCTGAAAGGTTCAATGGCTAATCAACAACTTTGTTTGATTGGGACCCTATCCATGCCACCTCACATATCAGGAGTGTCGTTCTTCTTTTCATAAAGAGGTCCAAGGGCTAGTCTTGCAGAAGTTTTTTCAGCTACACAGGATGCGCAACATCCGTGCAAGTCCTGGTGACTTTCTCCCCTGCACTGCACCGATCAGATAGATCAGTGTGGGGCAGGAGAAAGGAGAACAGTTCTTTCAGTGATCATGAAGGATGCTGTCAGTGTTTTCCTCCATCAGAATAAGCAGCCTCTAGACTGTAAGAAACACACACATTTTAACATCATTTTGATTGTCTAAAATTTACTGCAGCTAAAAATTACATTTGGTTTACAATGCATTTTGCCAGATATGTTGTCACTTGTCAAAGCTAAGAATTTTACATGCTGGGTTTTTTTATGGCACATTTAGCACTGATAAGTTGTCACACTCTTGCTTAATATGTTAACATTCTGTCTGTAAACTGTATATGCATAGCTACCTTTTTGAAGCAATATTGAGATTTACTTAAGAACGTGGGGCCCAATAAATACCATCAATGGTGCCCAGTCCAAGAGATGGTGGATCCTATAGGTAAACACCACCTCATCATGCACTAAAACTTACTAAAAAAAAAAAAGATGTGAAGTTCACACATATAGAAAATGGACATTTTGTGAATACATATTACACGTATTGTAAAATAGATAGAGCTCATATGTAGAGTTTGTTTGATAAACTTTCCTACTACTTTGTCTAAATTAGAAGCAAATTGGTTGAACATTACTTCTACCTAAAATGGCAGAAAACGCACCTATCTTGGTGATGGACAGGACAGCTAGAGGGGATATGGAGGAGGCTGTTATTTTTTTTTTAATAGGTGTACTTTCACCAATTTGCTGATAATTCATTGAAAGTAGATGATCGGTACAATTGCTGCCAATGCATTTTTTAAAGCTGTATTGTCATGAGTCAAATTTGATCATGTTAGGTTCTTGCATAGGTCCTATAGCATTGATAAGTTTCCACCCTCTTTCCTACATACACACATCTCTCCTGCATACACACAACTCTACTACTATCACACACGCAATTTTCCGAAATACACACACAACTCTCCTCCATACACAAACACAGTTCTAACACATATAGCTTTTCTACAGCTTTGAAGTATGCACTCACACCTCTGTTACATACACGCACTGTTTTGCTACATACTTGTACACAGCTTTCTTACATACACCAACAGCTCTCTTATATACTCATGCAGCTCCACACACACAAACACTTATATATATATATATATATATATATATATGTACACTCATCCATCGTATACATTACCACATCTTGAAATTCCTTCCAGGAATGTGACTGATCACATGACCTGAAAGGTTCAATGGCTAATCAACAACTTTGTTTGATTGGGACCCTATCCATGCCACCTCACATATCAGGAGTGTCGTTCTTCTTTTCATAAAGAGGTCCAAGGGCTAGTCTTGCAGAAGTTTTTTCAGCTACACAGGATGCGCAACATCCGTGCAAGTCCTGGTGACTTTCTCCCCTGCACTGCACCGATCAGATAGATCAGTGTGGGGCAGGAGAAAGGAGAACAGTTCTTTCAGTGATCATGAAGGATGCTGTCAGTGTTTTCCTCCATCAGAATAAGCAGCCTCTAGACTGTAAGAAACACACACATTTTAACATCATTTTGATTGTCTAAAATTTACTGCAGCTAAAAATTACATTTGGTTTACAATGCATTTTGCCAGATATGTTGTCACTTGTCAAAGCTAAGAATTTTACATGCTGGGTTTTTTTATGGCACATTTAGCACTGATAAGTTGTCACACTCTTGCTTAATATGTTAACATTCTGTCTGTAAACTGTATATGCATAGCTACCTTTTTGAAGCAATATTGAGATTTACTTAAGAACGTGGGGCCCAATAAATACCATCAATGGTGCCCAGTCCAAGAGATGGTGGATCCTATAGGTAAACACCACCTCATCATGCACTAAAACTTACTAAAAAAAAAAAAGATGTGAAGTTCACACATATAGAAAATGGACATTTTGTGAATACATATTACACGTATTGTAAAATAGATAGAGCTCATATGTAGAGTTTGTTTGATAAACTTTCCTACTACTTTGTCTAAATTAGAAGCAAATTGGTTGAACATTACTTCTACCTAAAATGGCAGAAAACGCACCTATCTTGGTGATGGACAGGACAGCTAGAGGGGATATGGAGGAGGCTGTTATTTTTTTTTTAATAGGTGTACTTTCACCAATTTGCTGATAATTCATTGAAAGTAGATGATCGGTACAATTGCTGCCAATGCATTTTTTAAAGCTGTATTGTCATGAGTCAAATTTGATCATGTTAGGTTCTTGCATAGGTCCTATAGCATTGATAAGTTTCCACCCTCTTTCCTACATACACACATCTCTCCTGCATACACACAACTCTACTACTATCACACACGCAATTTTCCGAAATACACACACAACTCTCCTCCATACACAAACACAGTTCTAACACATATAGCTTTTCTACAGCTTTGAAGTATGCACTCACACCTCTGTTACATACACGCACTGTTTTGCTACATACTTGTACACAGCTTTCTTACATACACCAACAGCTCTCTTATATACTCATGCAGCTCCACACACACAAACACTTATATATATATATATATATATATATATATGTACACTCATCCATCGTATACATTACCACATCTTGAAATTCCTTCCAGGAATGTGACTGATCACATGACCTGAAAGGTTCAATGGCTAATCAACAACTTTGTTTGATTGGGACCCTATCCATGCCACCTCACATATCAGGAGTGTCGTTCTTCTTTTCATAAAGAGGTCCAAGGGCTAGTCTTGCAGAAGTTTTTTCAGCTACACAGGATGCGCAACATCCGTGCAAGTCCTGGTGACTTTCTCCCCTGCACTGCACCGATCAGATAGATCAGTGTGGGGCAGGAGAAAGGAGAACAGTTCTTTCAGTGATCATGAAGGATGCTGTCAGTGTTTTCCTCCATCAGAATAAGCAGCCTCTAGACTGTAAGAAACACACACATTTTAACATCATTTTGATTGTCTAAAATTTACTGCAGCTAAAAATTACATTTGGTTTACAATGCATTTTGCCAGATATGTTGTCACTTGTCAAAGCTAAGAATTTTACATGCTGGGTTTTTTTATGGCACATTTAGCACTGATAAGTTGTCACACTCTTGCTTAATATGTTAACATTCTGTCTGTAAACTGTATATGCATAGCTACCTTTTTGAAGCAATATTGAGATTTACTTAAGAACGTGGGGCCCAATAAATACCATCAATGGTGCCCAGTCCAAGAGATGGTGGATCCTATAGGTAAACACCACCTCATCATGCACTAAAACTTACTAAAAAAAAAAAAGATGTGAAGTTCACACATATAGAAAATGGACATTTTGTGAATACATATTACACGTATTGTAAAATAGATAGAGCTCATATGTAGAGTTTGTTTGATAAACTTTCCTACTACTTTGTCTAAATTAGAAGCAAATTGGTTGAACATTACTTCTACCTAAAATGGCAGAAAACGCACCTATCTTGGTGATGGACAGGACAGCTAGAGGGGATATGGAGGAGGCTGTTATTTTTTTTTTAATAGGTGTACTTTCACCAATTTGCTGATAATTCATTGAAAGTAGATGATCGGTACAATTGCTGCCAATGCATTTTTTAAAGCTGTATTGTCATGAGTCAAATTTGATCATGTTAGGTTCTTGCATAGGTCCTATAGCATTGATAAGTTTCCACCCTCTTTCCTACATACACACATCTCTCCTGCATACACACAACTCTACTACTATCACACACGCAATTTTCCGAAATACACACACAACTCTCCTCCATACACAAACACAGTTCTAACACATATAGCTTTTCTACAGCTTTGAAGTATGCACTCACACCTCTGTTACATACACGCACTGTTTTGCTACATACTTGTACACAGCTTTCTTACATACACCAACAGCTCTCTTATATACTCATGCAGCTCCACACACACAAACACTTATATATATATATATATATATATATATATGTACACTCATCCATCGTATACATTACCACATCTTGAAATTCCTTCCAGGAATGTGACTGATCACATGACCTGAAAGGTTCAATGGCTAATCAACAACTTTGTTTGATTGGGACCCTATCCATGCCACCTCACATATCAGGAGTGTCGTTCTTCTTTTCATAAAGAGGTCCAAGGGCTAGTCTTGCAGAAGTTTTTTCAGCTACACAGGATGCGCAACATCCGTGCAAGTCCTGGTGACTTTCTCCCCTGCACTGCACCGATCAGATAGATCAGTGTGGGGCAGGAGAAAGGAGAACAGTTCTTTCAGTGATCATGAAGGATGCTGTCAGTGTTTTCCTCCATCAGAATAAGCAGCCTCTAGACTGTAAGAAACACACACATTTTAACATCATTTTGATTGTCTAAAATTTACTGCAGCTAAAAATTACATTTGGTTTACAATGCATTTTGCCAGATATGTTGTCACTTGTCAAAGCTAAGAATTTTACATGCTGGGTTTTTTTATGGCACATTTAGCACTGATAAGTTGTCACACTCTTGCTTAATATGTTAACATTCTGTCTGTAAACTGTATATGCATAGCTACCTTTTTGAAGCAATATTGAGATTTACTTAAGAACGTGGGGCCCAATAAATACCATCAATGGTGCCCAGTCCAAGAGATGGTGGATCCTATAGGTAAACACCACCTCATCATGCACTAAAACTTACTAAAAAAAAAAAAGATGTGAAGTTCACACATATAGAAAATGGACATTTTGTGAATACATATTACACGTATTGTAAAATAGATAGAGCTCATATGTAGAGTTTGTTTGATAAACTTTCCTACTACTTTGTCTAAATTAGAAGCAAATTGGTTGAACATTACTTCTACCTAAAATGGCAGAAAACGCACCTATCTTGGTGATGGACAGGACAGCTAGAGGGGATATGGAGGAGGCTGTTATTTTTTTTTTAATAGGTGTACTTTCACCAATTTGCTGATAATTCATTGAAAGTAGATGATCGGTACAATTGCTGCCAATGCATTTTTTAAAGCTGTATTGTCATGAGTCAAATTTGATCATGTTAGGTTCTTGCATAGGTCCTATAGCATTGATAAGTTTCCACCCTCTTTCCTACATACACACATCTCTCCTGCATACACACAACTCTACTACTATCACACACGCAATTTTCCGAAATACACACACAACTCTCCTCCATACACAAACACAGTTCTAACACATATAGCTTTTCTACAGCTTTGAAGTATGCACTCACACCTCTGTTACATACACGCACTGTTTTGCTACATACTTGTACACAGCTTTCTTACATACACCAACAGCTCTCTTATATACTCATGCAGCTCCACACACACAAACACTTATATATATATATATATATATATATATGTACACTCATCCATCGTATACATTACCACATCTTGAAATTCCTTCCAGGAATGTGACTGATCACATGACCTGAAAGGTTCAATGGCTAATCAACAACTTTGTTTGATTGGGACCCTATCCATGCCACCTCACATATCAGGAGTGTCGTTCTTCTTTTCATAAAGAGGTCCAAGGGCTAGTCTTGCAGAAGTTTTTTCAGCTACACAGGATGCGCAACATCCGTGCAAGTCCTGGTGACTTTCTCCCCTGCACTGCACCGATCAGATAGATCAGTGTGGGGCAGGAGAAAGGAGAACAGTTCTTTCAGTGATCATGAAGGATGCTGTCAGTGTTTTCCTCCATCAGAATAAGCAGCCTCTAGACTGTAAGAAACACACACATTTTAACATCATTTTGATTGTCTAAAATTTACTGCAGCTAAAAATTACATTTGGTTTACAATGCATTTTGCCAGATATGTTGTCACTTGTCAAAGCTAAGAATTTTACATGCTGGGTTTTTTTATGGCACATTTAGCACTGATAAGTTGTCACACTCTTGCTTAATATGTTAACATTCTGTCTGTAAACTGTATATGCATAGCTACCTTTTTGAAGCAATATTGAGATTTACTTAAGAACGTGGGGCCCAATAAATACCATCAATGGTGCCCAGTCCAAGAGATGGTGGATCCTATAGGTAAACACCACCTCATCATGCACTAAAACTTACTAAAAAAAAAAAAGATGTGAAGTTCACACATATAGAAAATGGACATTTTGTGAATACATATTACACGTATTGTAAAATAGATAGAGCTCATATGTAGAGTTTGTTTGATAAACTTTCCTACTACTTTGTCTAAATTAGAAGCAAATTGGTTGAACATTACTTCTACCTAAAATGGCAGAAAACGCACCTATCTTGGTGATGGACAGGACAGCTAGAGGGGATATGGAGGAGGCTGTTATTTTTTTTTTAATAGGTGTACTTTCACCAATTTGCTGATAATTCATTGAAAGTAGATGATCGGTACAATTGCTGCCAATGCATTTTTTAAAGCTGTATTGTCATGAGTCAAATTTGATCATGTTAGGTTCTTGCATAGGTCCTATAGCATTGATAAGTTTCCACCCTCTTTCCTACATACACACATCTCTCCTGCATACACACAACTCTACTACTATCACACACGCAATTTTCCGAAATACACACACAACTCTCCTCCATACACAAACACAGTTCTAACACATATAGCTTTTCTACAGCTTTGAAGTATGCACTCACACCTCTGTTACATACACGCACTGTTTTGCTACATACTTGTACACAGCTTTCTTACATACACCAACAGCTCTCTTATATACTCATGCAGCTCCACACACACAAACACTTATATATATATATATATATATATATATGTACACTCATCCATCGTATACATTACCACATCTTGAAATTCCTTCCAGGAATGTGACTGATCACATGACCTGAAAGGTTCAATGGCTAATCAACAACTTTGTTTGATTGGGACCCTATCCATGCCACCTCACATATCAGGAGTGTCGTTCTTCTTTTCATAAAGAGGTCCAAGGGCTAGTCTTGCAGAAGTTTTTTCAGCTACACAGGATGCGCAACATCCGTGCAAGTCCTGGTGACTTTCTCCCCTGCACTGCACCGATCAGATAGATCAGTGTGGGGCAGGAGAAAGGAGAACAGTTCTTTCAGTGATCATGAAGGATGCTGTCAGTGTTTTCCTCCATCAGAATAAGCAGCCTCTAGACTGTAAGAAACACACACATTTTAACATCATTTTGATTGTCTAAAATTTACTGCAGCTAAAAATTACATTTGGTTTACAATGCATTTTGCCAGATATGTTGTCACTTGTCAAAGCTAAGAATTTTACATGCTGGGTTTTTTTATGGCACATTTAGCACTGATAAGTTGTCACACTCTTGCTTAATATGTTAACATTCTGTCTGTAAACTGTATATGCATAGCTACCTTTTTGAAGCAATATTGAGATTTACTTAAGAACGTGGGGCCCAATAAATACCATCAATGGTGCCCAGTCCAAGAGATGGTGGATCCTATAGGTAAACACCACCTCATCATGCACTAAAACTTACTAAAAAAAAAAAAGATGTGAAGTTCACACATATAGAAAATGGACATTTTGTGAATACATATTACACGTATTGTAAAATAGATAGAGCTCATATGTAGAGTTTGTTTGATAAACTTTCCTACTACTTTGTCTAAATTAGAAGCAAATTGGTTGAACATTACTTCTACCTAAAATGGCAGAAAACGCACCTATCTTGGTGATGGACAGGACAGCTAGAGGGGATATGGAGGAGGCTGTTATTTTTTTTTTAATAGGTGTACTTTCACCAATTTGCTGATAATTCATTGAAAGTAGATGATCGGTACAATTGCTGCCAATGCATTTTTTAAAGCTGTATTGTCATGAGTCAAATTTGATCATGTTAGGTTCTTGCATAGGTCCTATAGCATTGATAAGTTTCCACCCTCTTTCCTACATACACACATCTCTCCTGCATACACACAACTCTACTACTATCACACACGCAATTTTCCGAAATACACACACAACTCTCCTCCATACACAAACACAGTTCTAACACATATAGCTTTTCTACAGCTTTGAAGTATGCACTCACACCTCTGTTACATACACGCACTGTTTTGCTACATACTTGTACACAGCTTTCTTACATACACCAACAGCTCTCTTATATACTCATGCAGCTCCACACACACAAACACTTATATATATATATATATATATATATATATGTACACTCATCCATCGTATACATTACCACATCTTGAAATTCCTTCCAGGAATGTGACTGATCACATGACCTGAAAGGTTCAATGGCTAATCAACAACTTTGTTTGATTGGGACCCTATCCATGCCACCTCACATATCAGGAGTGTCGTTCTTCTTTTCATAAAGAGGTCCAAGGGCTAGTCTTGCAGAAGTTTTTTCAGCTACACAGGATGCGCAACATCCGTGCAAGTCCTGGTGACTTTCTCCCCTGCACTGCACCGATCAGATAGATCAGTGTGGGGCAGGAGAAAGGAGAACAGTTCTTTCAGTGATCATGAAGGATGCTGTCAGTGTTTTCCTCCATCAGAATAAGCAGCCTCTAGACTGTAAGAAACACACACATTTTAACATCATTTTGATTGTCTAAAATTTACTGCAGCTAAAAATTACATTTGGTTTACAATGCATTTTGCCAGATATGTTGTCACTTGTCAAAGCTAAGAATTTTACATGCTGGGTTTTTTTATGGCACATTTAGCACTGATAAGTTGTCACACTCTTGCTTAATATGTTAACATTCTGTCTGTAAACTGTATATGCATAGCTACCTTTTTGAAGCAATATTGAGATTTACTTAAGAACGTGGGGCCCAATAAATACCATCAATGGTGCCCAGTCCAAGAGATGGTGGATCCTATAGGTAAACACCACCTCATCATGCACTAAAACTTACTAAAAAAAAAAAAGATGTGAAGTTCACACATATAGAAAATGGACATTTTGTGAATACATATTACACGTATTGTAAAATAGATAGAGCTCATATGTAGAGTTTGTTTGATAAACTTTCCTACTACTTTGTCTAAATTAGAAGCAAATTGGTTGAACATTACTTCTACCTAAAATGGCAGAAAACGCACCTATCTTGGTGATGGACAGGACAGCTAGAGGGGATATGGAGGAGGCTGTTATTTTTTTTTTAATAGGTGTACTTTCACCAATTTGCTGATAATTCATTGAAAGTAGATGATCGGTACAATTGCTGCCAATGCATTTTTTAAAGCTGTATTGTCATGAGTCAAATTTGATCATGTTAGGTTCTTGCATAGGTCCTATAGCATTGATAAGTTTCCACCCTCTTTCCTACATACACACATCTCTCCTGCATACACACAACTCTACTACTATCACACACGCAATTTTCCGAAATACACACACAACTCTCCTCCATACACAAACACAGTTCTAACACATATAGCTTTTCTACAGCTTTGAAGTATGCACTCACACCTCTGTTACATACACGCACTGTTTTGCTACATACTTGTACACAGCTTTCTTACATACACCAACAGCTCTCTTATATACTCATGCAGCTCCACACACACAAACACTTATATATATATATATATATATATATATGTACACTCATCCATCGTATACATTACCACATCTTGAAATTCCTTCCAGGAATGTGACTGATCACATGACCTGAAAGGTTCAATGGCTAATCAACAACTTTGTTTGATTGGGACCCTATCCATGCCACCTCACATATCAGGAGTGTCGTTCTTCTTTTCATAAAGAGGTCCAAGGGCTAGTCTTGCAGAAGTTTTTTCAGCTACACAGGATGCGCAACATCCGTGCAAGTCCTGGTGACTTTCTCCCCTGCACTGCACCGATCAGATAGATCAGTGTGGGGCAGGAGAAAGGAGAACAGTTCTTTCAGTGATCATGAAGGATGCTGTCAGTGTTTTCCTCCATCAGAATAAGCAGCCTCTAGACTGTAAGAAACACACACATTTTAACATCATTTTGATTGTCTAAAATTTACTGCAGCTAAAAATTACATTTGGTTTACAATGCATTTTGCCAGATATGTTGTCACTTGTCAAAGCTAAGAATTTTACATGCTGGGTTTTTTTATGGCACATTTAGCACTGATAAGTTGTCACACTCTTGCTTAATATGTTAACATTCTGTCTGTAAACTGTATATGCATAGCTACCTTTTTGAAGCAATATTGAGATTTACTTAAGAACGTGGGGCCCAATAAATACCATCAATGGTGCCCAGTCCAAGAGATGGTGGATCCTATAGGTAAACACCACCTCATCATGCACTAAAACTTACTAAAAAAAAAAAAGATGTGAAGTTCACACATATAGAAAATGGACATTTTGTGAATACATATTACACGTATTGTAAAATAGATAGAGCTCATATGTAGAGTTTGTTTGATAAACTTTCCTACTACTTTGTCTAAATTAGAAGCAAATTGGTTGAACATTACTTCTACCTAAAATGGCAGAAAACGCACCTATCTTGGTGATGGACAGGACAGCTAGAGGGGATATGGAGGAGGCTGTTATTTTTTTTTTAATAGGTGTACTTTCACCAATTTGCTGATAATTCATTGAAAGTAGATGATCGGTACAATTGCTGCCAATGCATTTTTTAAAGCTGTATTGTCATGAGTCAAATTTGATCATGTTAGGTTCTTGCATAGGTCCTATAGCATTGATAAGTTTCCACCCTCTTTCCTACATACACACATCTCTCCTGCATACACACAACTCTACTACTATCACACACGCAATTTTCCGAAATACACACACAACTCTCCTCCATACACAAACACAGTTCTAACACATATAGCTTTTCTACAGCTTTGAAGTATGCACTCACACCTCTGTTACATACACGCACTGTTTTGCTACATACTTGTACACAGCTTTCTTACATACACCAACAGCTCTCTTATATACTCATGCAGCTCCACACACACAAACACTTATATATATATATATATATATATATATGTACACTCATCCATCGTATACATTACCACATCTTGAAATTCCTTCCAGGAATGTGACTGATCACATGACCTGAAAGGTTCAATGGCTAATCAACAACTTTGTTTGATTGGGACCCTATCCATGCCACCTCACATATCAGGAGTGTCGTTCTTCTTTTCATAAAGAGGTCCAAGGGCTAGTCTTGCAGAAGTTTTTTCAGCTACACAGGATGCGCAACATCCGTGCAAGTCCTGGTGACTTTCTCCCCTGCACTGCACCGATCAGATAGATCAGTGTGGGGCAGGAGAAAGGAGAACAGTTCTTTCAGTGATCATGAAGGATGCTGTCAGTGTTTTCCTCCATCAGAATAAGCAGCCTCTAGACTGTAAGAAACACACACATTTTAACATCATTTTGATTGTCTAAAATTTACTGCAGCTAAAAATTACATTTGGTTTACAATGCATTTTGCCAGATATGTTGTCACTTGTCAAAGCTAAGAATTTTACATGCTGGGTTTTTTTATGGCACATTTAGCACTGATAAGTTGTCACACTCTTGCTTAATATGTTAACATTCTGTCTGTAAACTGTATATGCATAGCTACCTTTTTGAAGCAATATTGAGATTTACTTAAGAACGTGGGGCCCAATAAATACCATCAATGGTGCCCAGTCCAAGAGATGGTGGATCCTATAGGTAAACACCACCTCATCATGCACTAAAACTTACTAAAAAAAAAAAAGATGTGAAGTTCACACATATAGAAAATGGACATTTTGTGAATACATATTACACGTATTGTAAAATAGATAGAGCTCATATGTAGAGTTTGTTTGATAAACTTTCCTACTACTTTGTCTAAATTAGAAGCAAATTGGTTGAACATTACTTCTACCTAAAATGGCAGAAAACGCACCTATCTTGGTGATGGACAGGACAGCTAGAGGGGATATGGAGGAGGCTGTTATTTTTTTTTTAATAGGTGTACTTTCACCAATTTGCTGATAATTCATTGAAAGTAGATGATCGGTACAATTGCTGCCAATGCATTTTTTAAAGCTGTATTGTCATGAGTCAAATTTGATCATGTTAGGTTCTTGCATAGGTCCTATAGCATTGATAAGTTTCCACCCTCTTTCCTACATACACACATCTCTCCTGCATACACACAACTCTACTACTATCACACACGCAATTTTCCGAAATACACACACAACTCTCCTCCATACACAAACACAGTTCTAACACATATAGCTTTTCTACAGCTTTGAAGTATGCACTCACACCTCTGTTACATACACGCACTGTTTTGCTACATACTTGTACACAGCTTTCTTACATACACCAACAGCTCTCTTATATACTCATGCAGCTCCACACACACAAACACATATATATATATATATATATATATATGTACACTCATCCATCGTATACATTACCACATCTTGAAATTCCTTCCAGGAATGTGACTGATCACATGACCTGAAAGGTTCAATGGCTAATCAACAACTTTGTTTGATTGGGACCCTATCCATGCCACCTCACATATCAGGAGTGTCGTTCTTCTTTTCATAAAGAGGTCCAAGGGCTAGTCTTGCAGAAGTTTTTTCAGCTACACAGGATGCGCAACATCCGTGCAAGTCCTGGTGACTTTCTCCCCTGCACTGCACCGATCAGATAGATCAGTGTGGGGCAGGAGAAAGGAGAACAGTTCTTTCAGTGATCATGAAGGATGCTGTCAGTGTTTTCCTCCATCAGAATAAGCAGCCTCTAGACTGTAAGAAACACACACATTTTAACATCATTTTGATTGTCTAAAATTTACTGCAGCTAAAAATTACATTTGGTTTACAATGCATTTTGCCAGATATGTTGTCACTTGTCAAAGCTAAGAATTTTACATGCTGGGTTTTTTTATGGCACATTTAGCACTGATAAGTTGTCACACTCTTGCTTAATATGTTAACATTCTGTCTGTAAACTGTATATGCATAGCTACCTTTTTGAAGCAATATTGAGATTTACTTAAGAACGTGGGGCCCAATAAATACCATCAATGGTGCCCAGTCCAAGAGATGGTGGATCCTATAGGTAAACACCACCTCATCATGCACTAAAACTTACTAAAAAAAAAAAAGATGTGAAGTTCACACATATAGAAAATGGACATTTTGTGAATACATATTACACGTATTGTAAAATAGATAGAGCTCATATGTAGAGTTTGTTTGATAAACTTTCCTACTACTTTGTCTAAATTAGAAGCAAATTGGTTGAACATTACTTCTACCTAAAATGGCAGAAAACGCACCTATCTTGGTGATGGACAGGACAGCTAGAGGGGATATGGAGGAGGCTGTTATTTTTTTTTTAATAGGTGTACTTTCACCAATTTGCTGATAAT
>NW_027366501.1:0-71041 GCF_046119375.1 Phyllobates terribilis
TCAAAGAGAGATGCCAGCTCCTTTCATTCAGTCAGTAGCTTCAAACATTTCTGGTATATGAAAACATGTTTTTTCAATGGCAAAAATCAATGAATATTGTAAATGCACAAACAGTAATATCTCCACATTGCAAGGTGCAATTCTGAAATTTTTTGCTTTTTCCTGCTAATCCTAGCATGATAAAGAAGATTCAAAGAGAGTGAGATGCCAGCTCCTTTCATTCAGTCAGTAGCTTCAAACATTTCTGGTATATGAAAAACATGTTTTTCAATGGCAAAAATCAATGAATATTGTAAATGCACAAACAGTAATATCTCCACATTGCACGGTGCAATTCTGAAATTTTTAGCTTTTTCCTGTTAATCCTAGCATGATAAAGAAGATTCAAAGAGAGTGAGATGCCAGCTCCTTTCATTGTCAGTAGCTTCAAACATTTCTGGTATATGAAAAACATGTTTTTCAATGGCAAAAATCAATGAATATTGTAAATGCACAAACAGTAATATCTCCACATTGCAAGGTGCAATTCTGAAATTTTTTGCTTTTTCCTGCTAATCCTAGCATGATAAAGAAGATTCAAAGAGAGTGAGATGCCAGCTCCTTTCATTCAGTCAGTAGCTTCAAACATTTCTGGTATATGAAAAACATGTTTTTCAATGGCAAAAATCAATGAATATTGTAAATGCACAAACAGTAATATCTCCACATTGCACGGTGCAATTCTGAAATTTTTAGCTTTTTCCTGTTAATCCTAGCATGATAAAGAAGATTCAAAGAGAGTGAGATGCCAGCTCCTTTCATTCAGTCAGTAGCTTCAAACATTTCTGGTATATGAAAAACATGTTTTTCAATGGCAAAAATCAATGAATATTGTAAATGCACAAACAGTAATATCTCCACATTGCAAGGTGCAATTCTGAAATTTTTTGCTTTTTCCTGCTAATCCTAGCATGATAAAGAAGATTCAAAGAGAGTGAGATGCCAGCTCCTTTCATTCAGTCAGTAGCTTCAAACATTTCTGGTATATGAAAAACATGTTTTTCAATGGCAAAAATCAATGAATATTGTAAATGCACAAACAGTAATATCTCCACATTGCACGGTGCAATTCTGAAATTTTTAGCTTTTTCCTGTTAATCCTAGCATGATAAAGAAGATTCAAAGAGAGTGAGATGCCAGCTCCTTTCATTGTCAGTAGCTTCAAACATTTCTGGTATATGAAAAACATGTTTTTCAATGGCAAAAATCAATGAATATTGTAAATGCACAAACAGTAATATCTCCACATTGCAAGGTGCAATTCTGAAATTTTTTGCTTTTTCCTGCTAATCCTAGCATGATAAAGAAGATTCAAAGAGAGTGAGATGCCAGCTCCTTTCATTCAGTCAGTAGCTTCAAACATTTCTGGTATATGAAAAACATGTTTTTCAATGGCAAAAATCAATGAATATTGTAAATGCACAAACAGTAATATCTCCACATTGCACGGTGCAATTCTGAAATTTTTAGCTTTTTCCTGTTAATCCTAGCATGATAAAGAAGATTCAAAGAGAGTGAGATGCCAGCTCCTTTCATTCAGTCAGTAGCTTCAAACATTTCTGGTATATGAAAAACATGTTTTTCAATGGCAAAAATCAATGAATATTGTAAATGCACAAACAGTAATATCTCCACATTGCAAGGTGCAATTCTGAAATTTTTTGCTTTTTCCTGCTAATCCTAGCATGATAAAGAAGATTCAAAGAGAGTGAGATGCCAGCTCCTTTCATTCAGTCAGTAGCTTCAAACATTTCTGGTATATGAAAAACATGTTTTTCAATGGCAAAAATCAATGAATATTGTAAATGCACAAACAGTAATATCTCCACATTGCAAGGTGCAATTCTGAAATTTTTTGCTTTTTCCTGCTAATCCTAGCATGATAAAGAAGATTCAAAGAGAGTGAGATGCCAGCTCCTTTCATTCAGTCAGTAGCTTCAAACATTTCTGGTATATGAAAAACATGTTTTTCAATGGCAAAAATCAATGAATATTGTAAATGCACAAACAGTAATATCTCCACATTGCAAGGTGCAATTCTGAAATTTTTTACTTTTTCCTGCTAATCCTAGCATGATAAAGAAGATTCAAAGAGAGTGAGATGCCAGCTCCTTTCATTCAGTCAGTAGCTTCAAACATTTCTGGTATATGAAAAACATGTTTTTCAATGGCAAAAATCAATGAATATTGTAAATGCACAAACAGTAATATCTCCACATTGCACGGTGCAATTCTGAAATTTTTAGCTTTTTCCTGTTAATCCTAGCATGATAAAGAAGATTCAAAGAGAGTGAGATGCCAGCTCCTTTCATTCAGTCAGTAGCTTCAAACATTTCTGGTATATGAAAAACATGTTTTTCAATGGCAAAAATCAATGAATATTGTAAATGCACAAACAGTAATATCTCCACATTGCAAGGTGCAATTCTGAAATTTTTTGCTTTTTCCTGTTAATCCTAGCATGATAAAGAAGATTCAAAGAGAGTGAGATGCCAGCTCCTTTCATTCAGTCAGTAGCTTCAAACATTTCTGGTATATGAAAAACATGTTTTTCAATGGCAAAAATCAATGAATATTGTAAATGCACAAACAGTAATATCTCCACATTGCAAGGTGCAATTCTGAAATTTTTTGCTTTTTCCTGCTAATCCTAGCATGATAAAGAAGATTCAAAGAGAGTGAGATGCCAGCTCCTTTCATTCAGTCAGTAGCTTCAAACATTTCTGGTATATGAAAAACATGTTTTTCAATGGCAAAAATCAATGAATATTGTAAATGCACAAACAGTAATATCTCCACATTGCAAGGTGCAATTCTGAAATTTTTTACTTTTTCCTGCTAATCCTAGCATGATAAAGAAGATTCAAAGAGAGTGAGATGCCAGCTCCTTTCATTCAGTCAGTAGCTTCAAACATTTCTGGTATATGAAAAACATGTTTTTCAATGGCAAAAATCAATGAATATTGTAAATGCACAAACAGTAATATCTCCACATTGCACGGTGCAATTCTGAAATTTTTAGCTTTTTCCTGTTAATCCTAGCATGATAAAGAAGATTCAAAGAGAGTGAGATGCCAGCTCCTTTCATTCAGTCAGTAGCTTCAAACATTTCTGGTATATGAAAAACATGTTTTTCAATGGCAAAAATCAATGAATATTGTAAATGCACAAACAGTAATATCTCCACATTGCAAGGTGCAATTCTGAAATTTTTTGCTTTTTCCTGTTAATCCTAGCATGATAAAGAAGATTCAAAGAGAGTGAGATGCCAGCTCCTTTCATTCAGTCAGTAGCTTCAAACATTTCTGGTATATGAAAAACATGTTTTTCAATGGCAAAAATCAATGAATATTGTAAATGCACAAACAGTAATATCTCCACATTGCAAGGTGCAATTCTGAAATTTTTTGCTTTTTCCTGCTAATCCTAGCATGATAAAGAAGATTCAAAGAGAGTGAGATGCCAGCTCCTTTCATTCAGTCAGTAGCTTCAAACATTTCTGGTATATGAAAAACATGTTTTTCAATGGCAAAAATCAATGAATATTGTAAATGCACAAACAGTAATATCTCCACATTGCAAGGTGCAATTCTGAAATTTTTTGCTTTTTCCTGCTAATCCTAGCATGATAAAGAAGATTCAAAGAGAGTGAGATGCCAGCTCCTTTCATTCAGTCAGTAGCTTCAAACATTTCTGGTATATGAAAAACATGTTTTTCAATGGCAAAAATCAATGAATATTGTAAATGCACAAACAGTAATATCTCCACATTGCACGGTGCAATTCTGAAATTTTTAGCTTTTTCCTGTTAATCCTAGCATGATAAAGAAGATTCAAAGAGAGTGAGATGCCAGCTCCTTTCATTCAGTCAGTAGCTTCAAACATTTCTGGTATATGAAAAACATGTTTTTCAATGGCAAAAATCAATGAATATTGTAAATGCACAAACAGTAATATCTCCACATTGCAAGGTGCAATTCTGAAATTTTTTGCTTTTTCCTGTTAATCCTAGCATGATAAAGAAGATTCAAAGAGAGTGAGATGCCAGCTCCTTTCATTCAGTCAGTAGCTTCAAACATTTCTGGTATATGAAAAACATGTTTTTCAATGGCAAAAATCAATGAATATTGTAAATGCACAAACAGTAATATCTCCACATTGCAAGGTGCAATTCTGAAATTTTTTGCTTTTTCCTGCTAATCCTAGCATGATAAAGAAGATTCAAAGAGAGTGAGATGCCAGCTCCTTTCATTCAGTCAGTAGCTTCAAACATTTCTGGTATATGAAAAACATGTTTTTCAATGGCAAAAATGAATGAATATTGTAAATGCACAAACAGTAATATCTCCACATTGCACGGTGCAATTCTGAAATTTTTAGCTTTTTCCTGTTAATCCTAGCATGATAAAGAAGATTCAAAGAGAGTGAGATGCCAGCTCCTTTCATTCAGTCAGTAGCTTCAAACATTTCTGGTATATGAAAAACATGTTTTTCAATGGCAAAAATCAATGAATATTGTAAATGCACAAACAGTAATATCTCCACATTGCAAGGTGCAATTCTGAAATTTTTTGCTTTTTCCTGTTAATCCTAGCATGATAAAGAAGATTCAAAGAGAGTGAGATGCCAGCTCCTTTCATTCAGTCAGTAGCTTCAAACATTTCTGGTATATGAAAAACATGTTTTTCAATGGCAAAAATCAATGAATATTGTAAATGCACAAACAGTAATATCTCCACATTGCACGGTGCAATTCTGAAATTTTTAGCTTTTTCCTGTTAATCCTAGCATGATAAAGAAGATTCAAAGAGAGTGAGATGCCAGCTCCTTTCATTCAGTCAGTAGCTTCAAACATTTCTGGTATATGAAAAACATGTTTTTCAATGGCAAAAATCAATGAATATTGTAAATGCACAAACAGTAATATCTCCACATTGCAAGGTGCAATTCTGAAATTTTTTGCTTTTTCCTGCTAATCCTAGCATGATAAAGAAGATTCAAAGAGAGTGAGATGCCAGCTCCTTTCATTCAGTCAGTAGCTTCAAACATTTCTGGTATATGAAAAACATGTTTTTCAATGGCAAAAATCAATGAATATTGTAAATGCACAAACAGTAATATCTCCACATTGCACGGTGCAATTCTGAAATTTTTAGCTTTTTCCTGTTAATCCTAGCATGATAAAGAAGATTCAAAGAGAGTGAGATGCCAGCTCCTTTCATTCAGTCAGTAGCTTCAAACATTTCTGGTATATGAAAAACATGTTTTTCAATGGCAAAAATCAATGAATATTGTAAATGCACAAACAGTAATATCTCCACATTGCAAGGTGCAATTCTGAAATTTTTTGCTTTTTCCTGTTAATCCTAGCATGATAAAGAAGATTCAAAGAGAGTGAGATGCCAGCTCCTTTCATTCAGTCAGTAGCTTCAAACATTTCTGGTATATGAAAAACATGTTTTTCAATGGCAAAAATCAATGAATATTGTAAATGCACAAACAGTAATATCTCCACATTGCAAGGTGCAATTCTGAAATTTTTTGCTTTTTCCTGCTAATCCTAGCATGATAAAGAAGATTCAAAGAGAGTGAGATGCCAGCTCCTTTCATTCAGTCAGTAGCTTCAAACATTTCTGGTATATGAAAAACATGTTTTTCAATGGCAAAAATGAATGAATATTGTAAATGCACAAACAGTAATATCTCCACATTGCACAGTGCAATTCTGAAATTTTTAGCTTTTTCCTGTTAATCCTAGCATGATAAAGAAGATTCAAAGAGAGTGAGATGCCAGCTCCTTTCATTCAGTCAGTAGCTTCAAACATTTCTGGTATATGAAAAACATGTTTTTCAATGGCAAAAATCAATGAATATTGTAAATGCACAAACAGTAATATCTCCACATTGCAAGGTGCAATTCTGAAATTTTTTGCTTTTTCCTGTTAATCCTAGCATGATAAAGAAGATTCAAAGAGAGTGAGATGCCAGCTCCTTTCATTCAGTCAGTAGCTTCAAACATTTCTGGTATATGAAAAACATGTTTTTCAATGGCAAAAATCAATGAATATTGTAAATGCACAAACAGTAATATCTCCACATTGCAAGGTGCAATTCTGAAATTTTTTGCTTTTTCCTGCTAATCCTAGCATGATAAAGAAGATTCAAAGAGAGTGAGATGCCAGCTCCTTTCATTCAGTCAGTAGCTTCAAACATTTCTGGTATATGAAAAACATGTTTTTCAATGGCAAAAATCAATGAATATTGTAAATGCACAAACAGTAATATCTCCACATTGCACGGTGCAATTCTGAAATTTTTAGCTTTTTCCTGTTAATCCTAGCATGATAAAGAAGATTCAGAGTGAGATGCCAGCTCCTTTCATTGTCAGTAGCTTCAAACATTTCTGGTATATGAAAAACATGTTTTTCAATGGCAAAAATCAATGAATATTGTAAATGCACAAACAGTAATATCTCCACATTGCAAGGTGCAATTCTGAAATTTTTTGCTTTTTCCTGCTAATCCTAGCATGATAAAGAAGATTCAAAGAGAGTGAGATGCCAGCTCCTTTCATTCAGTCAGTAGCTTCAAACATTTCTGGTATATGAAAAACATGTTTTTCAATGGCAAAAATCAATGAATATTGTAAATGCACAAACAGTAATATCTCCACATTGCACGGTGCAATTCTGAAATTTTTAGCTTTTTCCTGTTAATCCTAGCATGATAAAGAAGATTCAAAGAGAGTGAGATGCCAGCTCCTTTCATTCAGTCAGTAGCTTCAAACATTTCTGGTATATGAAAAACATGTTTTTCAATGGCAAAAATCAATGAATATTGTAAATGCACAAACAGTAATATCTCCACATTGCAAGGTGCAATTCTGAAATTTTTTGCTTTTTCCTGTTAATCCTAGCATGATAAAGAAGATTCAAAGAGAGTGAGATGCCAGCTCCTTTCATTCAGTCAGTAGCTTCAAACATTTCTGGTATATGAAAAACATGTTTTTCAATGGCAAAAATCAATGAATATTGTAAATGCACAAACAGTAATATCTCCACATTGCAAGGTGCAATTCTGAAATTTTTTGCTTTTTCCTGCTAATCCTAGCATGATAAAGAAGATTCAAAGAGAGTGAGATGCCAGCTCCTTTCATTCAGTCAGTAGCTTCAAACATTTCTGGTATATGAAAAACATGTTTTTCAATGGCAAAAATCAATGAATATTGTAAATGCACAAACAGTAATATCTCCACATTGCAAGGTGCAATTCTGAAATTTTTTGCTTTTTCCTGCTAATCCTAGCATGATAAAGAAGATTCAAAGAGAGTGAGATGCCAGCTCCTTTCATTCAGTCAGTAGCTTCAAACATTTCTGGTATATGAAAAACATGTTTTTCAATGGCAAAAATCAATGAATATTGTAAATGCACAAACAGTAATATCTCCACATTGCACGGTGCAATTCTGAAATTTTTAGCTTTTTCCTGTTAATCCTAGCATGATAAAGAAGATTCAAAGAGAGTGAGATGCCAGCTCCTTTCATTCAGTCAGTAGCTTCAAACATTTCTGGTATATGAAAAACATGTTTTTCAATGGCAAAAATCAATGAATATTGTAAATGCACAAACAGTAATATCTCCACATTGCAAGGTGCAATTCTGAAATTTTTTGCTTTTTCCTGTTAATCCTAGCATGATAAAGAAGATTCAAAGAGAGTGAGATGCCAGCTCCTTTCATTCAGTCAGTAGCTTCAAACATTTCTGGTATATGAAAAACATGTTTTTCAATGGCAAAAATCAATGAATATTGTAAATGCACAAACAGTAATATCTCCACATTGCAAGGTGCAATTCTGAAATTTTTTGCTTTTTCCTGCTAATCCTAGCATGATAAAGAAGATTCAAAGAGAGTGAGATGCCAGCTCCTTTCATTCAGTCAGTAGCTTCAAACATTTCTGGTATATGAAAAACATGTTTTTCAATGGCAAAAATGAATGAATATTGTAAATGCACAAACAGTAATATCTCCACATTGCACGGTGCAATTCTGAAATTTTTAGCTTTTTCCTGTTAATCCTAGCATGATAAAGAAGATTCAAAGAGAGTGAGATGCCAGCTCCTTTCATTCAGTCAGTAGCTTCAAACATTTCTGGTATATGAAAAACATGTTTTTCAATGGCAAAAATCAATGAATATTGTAAATGCACAAACAGTAATATCTCCACATTGCAAGGTGCAATTCTGAAATTTTTTGCTTTTTCCTGTTAATCCTAGCATGATAAAGAAGATTCAAAGAGAGTGAGATGCCAGCTCCTTTCATTCAGTCAGTAGCTTCAAACATTTCTGGTATATGAAAAACATGTTTTTCAATGGCAAAAATCAATGAATATTGTAAATGCACAAACAGTAATATCTCCACATTGCACGGTGCAATTCTGAAATTTTTAGCTTTTTCCTGTTAATCCTAGCATGATAAAGAAGATTCAAAGAGAGTGAGATGCCAGCTCCTTTCATTCAGTCAGTAGCTTCAAACATTTCTGGTATATGAAAAACATGTTTTTCAATGGCAAAAATCAATGAATATTGTAAATGCACAAACAGTAATATCTCCACATTGCAAGGTGCAATTCTGAAATTTTTTGCTTTTTCCTGCTAATCCTAGCATGATAAAGAAGATTCAAAGAGAGTGAGATGCCAGCTCCTTTCATTCAGTCAGTAGCTTCAAACATTTCTGGTATATGAAAAACATGTTTTTCAATGGCAAAAATCAATGAATATTGTAAATGCACAAACAGTAATATCTCCACATTGCACGGTGCAATTCTGAAATTTTTAGCTTTTTCCTGTTAATCCTAGCATGATAAAGAAGATTCAAAGAGAGTGAGATGCCAGCTCCTTTCATTCAGTCAGTAGCTTCAAACATTTCTGGTATATGAAAAACATGTTTTTCAATGGCAAAAATCAATGAATATTGTAAATGCACAAACAGTAATATCTCCACATTGCAAGGTGCAATTCTGAAATTTTTTGCTTTTTCCTGTTAATCCTAGCATGATAAAGAAGATTCAAAGAGAGTGAGATGCCAGCTCCTTTCATTCAGTCAGTAGCTTCAAACATTTCTGGTATATGAAAAACATGTTTTTCAATGGCAAAAATCAATGAATATTGTAAATGCACAAACAGTAATATCTCCACATTGCAAGGTGCAATTCTGAAATTTTTTGCTTTTTCCTGCTAATCCTAGCATGATAAAGAAGATTCAAAGAGAGTGAGATGCCAGCTCCTTTCATTCAGTCAGTAGCTTCAAACATTTCTGGTATATGAAAAACATGTTTTTCAATGGCAAAAATGAATGAATATTGTAAATGCACAAACAGTAATATCTCCACATTGCACAGTGCAATTCTGAAATTTTTAGCTTTTTCCTGTTAATCCTAGCATGATAAAGAAGATTCAAAGAGAGTGAGATGCCAGCTCCTTTCATTCAGTCAGTAGCTTCAAACATTTCTGGTATATGAAAAACATGTTTTTCAATGGCAAAAATCAATGAATATTGTAAATGCACAAACAGTAATATCTCCACATTGCAAGGTGCAATTCTGAAATTTTTTGCTTTTTCCTGTTAATCCTAGCATGATAAAGAAGATTCAAAGAGAGTGAGATGCCAGCTCCTTTCATTCAGTCAGTAGCTTCAAACATTTCTGGTATATGAAAAACATGTTTTTCAATGGCAAAAATCAATGAATATTGTAAATGCACAAACAGTAATATCTCCACATTGCAAGGTGCAATTCTGAAATTTTTTGCTTTTTCCTGCTAATCCTAGCATGATAAAGAAGATTCAAAGAGAGTGAGATGCCAGCTCCTTTCATTCAGTCAGTAGCTTCAAACATTTCTGGTATATGAAAAACATGTTTTTCAATGGCAAAAATCAATGAATATTGTAAATGCACAAACAGTAATATCTCCACATTGCACGGTGCAATTCTGAAATTTTTAGCTTTTTCCTGTTAATCCTAGCATGATAAAGAAGATTCAGAGTGAGATGCCAGCTCCTTTCATTGTCAGTAGCTTCAAACATTTCTGGTATATGAAAAACATGTTTTTCAATGGCAAAAATCAATGAATATTGTAAATGCACAAACAGTAATATCTCCACATTGCAAGGTGCAATTCTGAAATTTTTTGCTTTTTCCTGCTAATCCTAGCATGATAAAGAAGATTCAAAGAGAGTGAGATGCCAGCTCCTTTCATTCAGTCAGTAGCTTCAAACATTTCTGGTATATGAAAAACATGTTTTTCAATGGCAAAAATCAATGAATATTGTAAATGCACAAACAGTAATATCTCCACATTGCACGGTGCAATTCTGAAATTTTTAGCTTTTTCCTGTTAATCCTAGCATGATAAAGAAGATTCAAAGAGAGTGAGATGCCAGCTCCTTTCATTCAGTCAGTAGCTTCAAACATTTCTGGTATATGAAAAACATGTTTTTCAATGGCAAAAATCAATGAATATTGTAAATGCACAAACAGTAATATCTCCACATTGCAAGGTGCAATTCTGAAATTTTTTGCTTTTTCCTGTTAATCCTAGCATGATAAAGAAGATTCAAAGAGAGTGAGATGCCAGCTCCTTTCATTCAGTCAGTAGCTTCAAACATTTCTGGTATATGAAAAACATGTTTTTCAATGGCAAAAATCAATGAATATTGTAAATGCACAAACAGTAATATCTCCACATTGCAAGGTGCAATTCTGAAATTTTTTGCTTTTTCCTGCTAATCCTAGCATGATAAAGAAGATTCAAAGAGATTGAGATGCCAGCTCCTTTCATTCAGTCAGTAGCTTCAAACATTTCTGGTATATGAAAAACATGTTTTTCAATGGCAAAAATCAATGAATATTGTAAATGCACAAACAGTAATATCTCCACATTGCAAGGTGCAATTCTGAAATTTTTTGCTTTTTCCTGCTAATCCTAGCATGATAAAGAAGATTCAAAGAGAGTGAGATGCCAGCTCCTTTCATTCAGTCAGTAGCTTCAAACATTTCTGGTATATGAAAAACATGTTTTTCAATGGCAAAAATCAATGAATATTGTAAATGCACAAACAGTAATATCTCCACATTGCACGGTGCAATTCTGAAATTTTTAGCTTTTTCCTGTTAATCCTAGCATGATAAAGAAGATTCAAAGAGAGTGAGATGCCAGCTCCTTTCATTCAGTCAGTAGCTTCAAACATTTCTGGTATATGAAAAACATGTTTTTCAATGGCAAAAATCAATGAATATTGTAAATGCACAAACAGTAATATCTCCACATTGCAAGGTGCAATTCTGAAATTTTTTGCTTTTTCCTGCTAATCCTAGCATGATAAAGAAGATTCAAAGAGAGTGAGATGCCAGCTCCTTTCATTCAGTCAGTAGCTTCAAACATTTCTGGTATATGAAAAACATGTTTTTCAATGGCAAAAATCAATGAATATTGTAAATGCACAAACAGTAATATCTCCACATTGCACGGTGCAATTCTGAAATTTTTAGCTTTTTCCTGTTAATCCTAGCATGATAAAGAAGATTCAAAGAGAGTGAGATGCCAGCTCCTTTCATTCAGTCAGTAGCTTCAAACATTTCTGGTATATGAAAAACATGTTTTTCAATGGCAAAAATCAATGAATATTGTAAATGCACAAACAGTAATATCTCCACATTGCAAGGTGCAATTCTGAAATTTTTTGCTTTTTCCTGCTAATCCTAGCATGATAAAGAAGATTCAAAGAGAGTGAGATGCCAGCTCCTTTCATTCAGTCAGTAGCTTCAAACATTTCTGGTATATGAAAAACATGTTTTTCAATGGCAAAAATCAATGAATATTGTAAATGCACAAACAGTAATATCTCCACATTGCACGGTGCAATTCTGAAATTTTTAGCTTTTTCCTGTTAATCCTAGCATGATAAAGAAGATTCAAAGAGAGTGAGATGCCAGCTCCTTTCATTCAGTCAGTAGCTTCAAACATTTCTGGTATATGAAAAACATGTTTTTCAATGGCAAAAATCAATGAATATTGTAAATGCACAAACAGTAATATCTCCACATTGCAAGGTGCAATTCTGAAATTTTTTGCTTTTTCCTGTTAATCCTAGCATGATAAAGAAGATTCAAAGAGAGTGAGATGCCAGCTCCTTTCATTCAGTCAGTAGCTTCAAACATTTCTGGTATATGAAAAACATGTTTTTCAATGGCAAAAATCAATGAATATTGTAAATGCACAAACAGTAATATCTCCACATTGCAAGGTGCAATTCTGAAATTTTTTGCTTTTTCCTGCTAATCCTAGCATGATAAAGAAGATTCAAAGAGAGTGAGATGCCAGCTCCTTTCATTCAGTCAGTAGCTTCAAACATTTCTGGTATATGAAAAACATGTTTTTCAATGGCAAAAATCAATGAATATTGTAAATGCACAAACAGTAATATCTCCACATTGCAAGGTGCAATTCTGAAATTTTTTGCTTTTTCCTGCTAATCCTAGCATGATAAAGAAGATTCAAAGAGAGTGAGATGCCAGCTCCTTTCATTCAGTCAGTAGCTTCAAACATTTCTGGTATATGAAAAACATGTTTTTCAATGGCAAAAATCAATGAATATTGTAAATGCACAAACAGTAATATCTCCACATTGCAAGGTGCAATTCTGAAATTTTTTGCTTTTTCCTGCTAATCCTAGCATGATAAAGAAGATTCAAAGAGAGTGAGATGCCAGCTCCTTTCATTCAGTCAGTAGCTTCAAACATTTCTGGTATATGAAAAACATGTTTTTCAATGGCAAAAATCAATGAATATTGTAAATGCACAAACAGTAATATCTCCACATTGCACGGTGCAATTCTGAAATTTTTAGCTTTTTCCTGTTAATCCTAGCATGATAAAGAAGATTCAAAGAGAGTGAGATGCCAGCTCCTTTCATTCAGTCAGTAGCTTCAAACATTTCTGGTATATGAAAAACATGTTTTTCAATGGCAAAAATCAATGAATATTGTAAATGCACAAACAGTAATATCTCCACATTGCAAGGTGCAATTCTGAAATTTTTTGCTTTTTCCTGTTAATCCTAGCATGATAAAGAAGATTCAAAGAGAGTGAGATGCCAGCTCCTTTCATTCAGTCAGTAGCTTCAAACATTTCTGGTATATGAAAAACATGTTTTTCAATGGCAAAAATCAATGAATATTGTAAATGCACAAACAGTAATATCTCCACATTGCAAGGTGCAATTCTGAAATTTTTTGCTTTTTCCTGCTAATCCTAGCATGATAAAGAAGATTCAAAGAGAGTGAGATGCCAGCTCCTTTCATTCAGTCAGTAGCTTCAAACATTTCTGGTATATGAAAAACATGTTTCTCAATGGCAAAAATCAATGAATATTGTAAATGCACAAACAGTAATATCTCCACATTGCAAGGTGCAATTCTGAAATTTTTTGCTTTTTCCTGCTAATCCTAGCATGATAAAGGACATTCAAAGAGAGTGAGATGCCAGCTCCTTTCATTCAGTCAGTAGCTTCAAACATTTCTGGTATATGAAAAACATGTTTTTCAATGGCAAAAATCAATGAATATTGTAAATGCACAAACAGTAATATCTCCACATTGCACGGTGCAATTCTGAAATTTTTAGCTTTTTCCTGTTAATCCTAGCATGATAAAGAAGATTCAAAGAGAGTGAGATGCCAGCTCCTTTCATTCAGTCAGTAGCTTCAAACATTTCTGGTATATGAAAAACATGTTTTTCAATGGCAAAAATCAATGAATATTGTAAATGCACAAACAGTAATATCTCCACATTGCAAGGTGCAATTCTGAAATTTTTTGCTTTTTCCTGTTAATCCTAGCATGATAAAGAAGATTCAAAGAGAGTGAGATGCCAGCTCCTTTCATTCAGTCAGTAGCTTCAAACATTTCTGGTATATGAAAAACATGTTTTTCAATGGCAAAAATCAATGAATATTGTAAATGCACAAACAGTAATATCTCCACATTGCAAGGTGCAATTCTGAAATTTTTTGCTTTTTCCTGCTAATCCTAGCATGATAAAGAAGATTCAAAGAGAGTGAGATGCCAGCTCCTTTCATTCAGTCAGTAGCTTCAAACATTTCTGGTATATGAAAAACATGTTTTTCAATGGCAAAAATCAATGAATATTGTAAATGCACAAACAGTAATATCTCCACATTGCACGGTGCAATTCTGAAATTTTTAGCTTTTTCCTGTTAATCCTAGCATGATAAAGAAGATTCAAAGAGAGTGAGATGCCAGCTCCTTTCATTGTCAGTAGCTTCAAACATTTCTGGTATATGAAAAACATGTTTTTCAATGGCAAAAATCAATGAATATTGTAAATGCACAAACAGTAATATCTCCACATTGCAAGGTGCAATTCTGAAATTTTTTGCTTTTTCCTGCTAATCCTAGCATGATAAAGAAGATTCAAAGAGAGTGAGATGCCAGCTCCTTTCATTCAGTCAGTAGCTTCAAACATTTCTGGTATATGAAAAACATGTTTTTCAATGGCAAAAATCAATGAATATTGTAAATGCACAAACAGTAATATCTCCACATTGCACGGTGCAATTCTGAAATTTTTAGCTTTTTCCTGTTAATCCTAGCATGATAAAGAAGATTCAAAGAGAGTGAGATGCCAGCTCCTTTCATTCAGTCAGTAGCTTCAAACATTTCTGGTATATGAAAAACATGTTTTTCAATGGCAAAAATCAATGAATATTGTAAATGCACAAACAGTAATATCTCCACATTGCAAGGTGCAATTCTGAAATTTTTTGCTTTTTCCTGTTAATCCTAGCATGATAAAGAAGATTCAAAGAGAGTGAGATGCCAGCTCCTTTCATTCAGTCAGTAGCTTCAAACATTTCTGGTATATGAAAAACATGTTTTTCAATGGCAAAAATCAATGAATATTGTAAATGCACAAACAGTAATATCTCCACATTGCAAGGTGCAATTCTGAAATTTTTTGCTTTTTCCTGCTAATCCTAGCATGATAAAGAAGATTCAAAGAGAGTGAGATGCCAGCTCCTTTCATTCAGTCAGTAGCTTCAAACATTTCTGGTATATGAAAAACATGTTTTTCAATGGCAAAAATCAATGAATATTGTAAATGCACAAAGAGTAATATCTCCACATTGCAAGGTGCAATTCTGAAATTTTTTGCTTTTTCCTGCTAATCCTAGCATGATAAAGAAGATTCAAAGAGAGTGAGATGCCAGCTCCTTTCATTCAGTCAGTAGCTTCAAACATTTCTGGTATATGAAAAACATGTTTTTCAATGGCAAAAATCAATGAATATTGTAAATGCACAAACAGTAATATCTCCACATTGCACGGTGCAATTCTGAAATTTTTAGCTTTTTCCTGTTAATCCTAGCATGATAAAGAAGATTCAAAGAGAGTGAGATGCCAGCTCCTTTCATTCAGTCAGTAGCTTCAAACATTTCTGGTATATGAAAAACATGTTTTTCAATGGCAAAAATCAATGAATATTGTAAATGCACAAACAGTAATATCTCCACATTGCAAGGTGCAATTCTGAAATTTTTTGCTTTTTCCTGCTAATCCTAGCATGATAAAGAAGATTCAGAGAGTGAGATGCCAGCTCCTTTCATTCAGTCAGTAGCTTCAAACATATCTGGACGTTTTTCAATGGCAAAAATTAATGAATATTGTAAATGCACAAACAGTAATATCTCCACATTGCAAGGTGCAATTCTGAAATTTTTTGCTTTTTCCTGCTAATCCTAGCATGATAAAGAAGATTCAAAGAGAGTGAGATGCCAGCTCCTTTCATTCAGTCAGTAGCTTCAAACATTTCTGGTATATGAAAAACATGTTTTTCAATGGCAAAAATCAATGAATATTGTAAATGCACAAACAGTAATATCTCCACATTGCACGGTGCAATTCTGAAATTTTTAGCTTTTTCCTGTTAATCCTAGCATGATAAAGAAGATTCAAAGAGAGTGAGATGCCAGCTCCTTTCATTCAGTCAGTAGCTTCAAACATTTCTGGTATATGAAAAACATGTTTTTCAATGGCAAAAATCAATGAATATTGTAAATGCACAAACAGTAATATCTCCACATTGCAAGGTGCAATTCTGAATTTTTTGCTTTTTCCTGTTAATCCTAGCATGATAAAGAAGATTCAAAGAGAGTGAGATGCCAGCTCCTTTCATTCAGTCAGTAGCTTCAAACATTTCTGGTATATGAAAAACATGTTTTTCAATGGCAAAAATCAATGAATATTGTAAATGCACAAACAGTAATATCTCCACATTGCACGGTGCAATTCTGAAATTTTTAGCTTTTTCCTGTTAATCCTAGCATGATAAAGAAGATTCAAAGAGAGTGAGATGCCAGCTCCTTTCATTCAGTCAGTAGCTTCAAACATTTCTGGTATATGAAAAACATGTTTTTCAATGGCAAAAATCAATGAATATTGTAAATGCACAAACAGTAATATCTCCACATTGCAAGGTGCAATTCTGAAATTTTTTGCTTTTTCCTGTTAATCCTAGCATGATAAAGAAGATTCAAAGAGAGTGAGATGCCAGCTCCTTTCATTCAGTCAGTAGCTTCAAACATTTCTGGTATATGAAAAACATGTTTTTCAATGGCAAAAATCAATGAATATTGTAAATGCACAAACAGTAATATCTCCACATTGCAAGGTGCAATTCTGAAATTTTTTGCTTTTTCCTGCTAATCCTAGCATGATAAAGAAGATTCAAAGAGAGTGAGATGCCAGCTCCTTTCATTCAGTCAGTAGCTTCAAACATTTCTGGTATATGAAAAACATGTTTTTCAATGGCAAAAATCAATGAATATTGTAAATGCACAAACAGTAATATCTCCACATTGCACGGTGCAATTCTGAAATTTTTAGCTTTTTCCTGTTAATCCTAGCATGATAAAGAAGATTCAAAGAGAGTGAGATGCCAGCTCCTTTCATTCAGTCAGTAGCTTCAAACATTTCTGGTATATGAAAAACATGTTTTTCAATGGCAAAAATCAATGAATATTGTAAATGCACAAACAGTAATATCTCCACATTGCACGGTGCAATTCTGAAATTTTTAGCTTTTTCCTGTTAATCCTAGCATGATAAAGAAGATTCAAAGAGAGTGAGATGCCAGCTCCTTTCATTCAGTCAGTAGCTTCAAACATTTCTGGTATATGAAAAACATGTTTTTCAATGGCAAAAATCAATGAATATTGTAAATGCACAAACAGTAATATCTCCACATTGCAAGGTGCAATTCTGAAATTTTTTGCTTTTTCCTGCTAATCCTAGCATGATAAAGAAGATTCAAAGAGAGTGAGATGCCAGCTCCTTTCATTCAGTCAGTAGCTTCAAACATTTCTGGACGTTTTTCAATGGCAAAAATTAATGAATATTGTAAATGCACAAACAGTAATATCTCCACATTGCAAGGTGCAATTCTGAAATTTTTTGCTTTTTCCTGCTAATCCTAGCATGATAAAGAAGATTCAAAGAGAGTGAGATGCCAGCTCCTTTCATTCAGTCAGTAGCTTCAAACATTTCTGGTATATGAAAAACATGTTTTTCAATGGCAAAAATCAATGAATATTGTAAATGCACAAACAGTAATATCTCCACATTGCACGGTGCAATTCTGAAATTTTTAGCTTTTTCCTGTTAATCCTAGCATGATAAAGAAGATTCAAAGAGAGTGAGATGCCAGCTCCTTTCATTCAGTCAGTAGCTTCAAACATTTCTGGTATATGAAAAACATGTTTTTCAATGGCAAAAATCAATGAATATTGTAAATGCACAAACAGTAATATCTCCACATTGCAAGGTGCAATTCTGAAATTTTTTGCTTTTTCCTGCTAATCCTAGCATGATAAAGAAGATTCAAAGAGAGTGAGATGCCAGCTCCTTTCATTCAGTCAGTAGCTTCAAACATTTCTGGACGTTTTTCAATGGCAAAAATTAATGAATATTGTAAATGCACAAACAGTAATATCTCCACATTGCAAGGTGCAATTCTGAAATTTTTTGCTTTTTCCTGCTAATCCTAGCATGATAAAGAAGATTCAAAGAGAGTGAGATGCCAGCTCCTTTCATTCAGTCAGTAGCTTCAAACATTTCTGGTATATGAAAAACATGTTTTTCAATGGCAAAAATCAATGAATATTGTAAATGCACAAACAGTAATATCTCCACATTGCACGGTGCAATTCTGAAATTTTTAGCTTTTTCCTGTTAATCCTAGCATGATAAAGAAGATTCAAAGAGAGTGAGATGCCAGCTCCTTTCATTCAGTCAGTAGCTTCAAACATTTCTGGTATATGAAAAACATGTTTTTCAATGGCAAAAATCAATGAATATTGTAAATGCACAAACAGTAATATCTCCACATTGCAAGGTGCAATTCTGAAATTTTTTGCTTTTTCCTGTTAATCCTAGCATGATAAAGAAGATTCAAAGAGAGTGAGATGCCAGCTCCTTTCATTCAGTCAGTAGCTTCAAACATTTCTGGTATATGAAAAACATGTTTTTCAATGGCAAAAATCAATGAATATTGTAAATGCACAAACAGTAATATCTCCACATTGCAAGGTGCAATTCTGAAATTTTTTGCTTTTTCCTGCTAATCCTAGCATGATAAAGAAGATTCAAAGAGAGTGAGATGCCAGCTCCTTTCATTCAGTCAGTAGCTTCAAACATTTCTGGTATATGAAAAACATGTTTTTCAATGGCAAAAATCAATGAATATTGTAAATGCACAAACAGTAATATCTCCACATTGCACGGTGCAATTCTGAAATTTTTAGCTTTTTCCTGTTAATCCTAGCATGATAAAGAAGATTCAAAGAGAGTGAGATGCCAGCTCCTTTCATTGTCAGTAGCTTCAAACATTTCTGGTATATGAAAAACATGTTTTTCAATGGCAAAAATCAATGAATATTGTAAATGCACAAACAGTAATATCTCCACATTGCAAGGTGCAATTCTGAAATTTTTTGCTTTTTCCTGCTAATCCTAGCATGATAAAGAAGATTCAAAGAGAGTGAGATGCCAGCTCCTTTCATTCAGTCAGTAGCTTCAAACATTTCTGGTATATGAAAAACATGTTTTTCAATGGCAAAAATCAATGAATATTGTAAATGCACAAACAGTAATATCTCCACATTGCACGGTGCAATTCTGAAATTTTTAGCTTTTTCCTGTTAATCCTAGCATGATAAAGAAGATTCAAAGAGAGTGAGATGCCAGCTCCTTTCATTCAGTCAGTAGCTTCAAACATTTCTGGTATATGAAAAACATGTTTTTCAATGGCAAAAATCAATGAATATTGTAAATGCACAAACAGTAATATCTCCACATTGCAAGGTGCAATTCTGAAATTTTTTGCTTTTTCCTGTTAATCCTAGCATGATAAAGAAGATTCAAAGAGAGTGAGATGCCAGCTCCTTTCATTCAGTCAGTAGCTTCAAACATTTCTGGTATATGAAAAACATGTTTTTCAATGGCAAAAATCAATGAATATTGTAAATGCACAAACAGTAATATCTCCACATTGCAAGGTGCAATTCTGAAATTTTTTGCTTTTTCCTGCTAATCCTAGCATGATAAAGAAGATTCAAAGAGAGTGAGATGCCAGCTCCTTTCATTCAGTCAGTAGCTTCAAACATTTCTGGTATATGAAAAACATGTTTTTCAATGGCAAAAATCAATGAATATTGTAAATGCACAAACAGTAATATCTCCACATTGCAAGGTGCAATTCTGAAATTTTTTGCTTTTTCCTGCTAATCCTAGCATGATAAAGAAGATTCAAAGAGAGTGAGATGCCAGATCCTTTCATTCAGTCAGTAGCTTCAAACATTTCTGGTATATGAAAAACATGTTTTTCAATGGCAAAAATCAATGAATATTGTAAATGCACAAACAGTAATATCTCCACATTGCACGGTGCAATTCTGAAATTTTTAGCTTTTTCCTGTTAATCCTAGCATGATAAAGAAGATTCAAAGAGAGTGAGATGCCAGCTCCTTTCATTCAGTCAGTAGCTTCAAACATTTCTGGTATATGAAAAACATGTTTTTCAATGGCAAAAATCAATGAATATTGTAAATGCACAAACAGTAATATCTCCACATTGCAAGGTGCAATTCTGAAATTTTTTGCTTTTTCCTGTTAATCCTAGCATGATAAAGAAGATTCAAAGAGAGTGAGATGCCAGCTCCTTTCATTCAGTCAGTAGCTTCAAACATTTCTGGTATATGAAAAACATGTTTTTCAATGGCAAAAATCAATGAATATTGTAAATGCACAAACAGTAATATCTCCACATTGCAAGGTGCAATTCTGAAATTTTTTGCTTTTTCCTGCTAATCCTAGCATGATAAAGAAGATTCAAAGAGAGTGAGATGCCAGCTCCTTTCATTCAGTCAGTAGCTTCAAACATTTCTGGTATATGAAAAACATGTTTTTCAATGGCAAAAATCAATGAATATTGTAAATGCACAAACAGTAATATCTCCACATTGCAAGGTGCAATTCTGAAATTTTTTGCTTTTTCCTGCTAATCCTAGCATGATAAAGAAGATTCAAAGAGAGTGAGATGCCAGCTCCTTTCATTCAGTCAGTAGCTTCAAACATTTCTGGTATATGAAAAACATGTTTTTCAATGGCAAAAATCAATGAATATTGTAAATGCACAAACAGTAATATCTCCACATTGCACGGTGCAATTCTGAAATTTTTAGCTTTTTCCTGTTAATCCTAGCATGATAAAGAAGATTCAAAGAGAGTGAGATGCCAGCTCCTTTCATTCAGTCAGTAGCTTCAAACATTTCTGGACGTTTTTCAATGGCAAAAATTAATGAATATTGTAAATGCACAAACAGTAATATCTCCACATTGCAAGGTGCAATTCTGAAATTTTTTGCTTTTTCCTGCTAATCCTAGCATGATAAAGAAGATTCAAAGAGAGTGAGATGCCAGCTCCTTTCATTCAGTCAGTAGCTTCAAACATTTCTGGTATATGAAAAACATGTTTTTCAATGGCAAAAATCAATGAATATTGTAAATGCACAAACAGTAATATCTCCACATTGCACGGTGCAATTCTGAAATTTTTAGCTTTTTCCTGTTAATCCTAGCATGATAAAGAAGATTCAAAGAGAGTGAGATGCCAGCTCCTTTCATTCAGTCAGTAGCTTCAAACATTTCTGGTATATGAAAAACATGTTTTTCAATGGCAAAAATCAATGAATATTGTAAATGCACAAACAGTAATATCTCCACATTGCAAGGTGCAATTCTGAAATTTTTTGCTTTTTCCTGTTAATCCTAGCATGATAAAGAAGATTCAAAGAGAGTGAGATGCCAGCTCCTTTCATTCAGTCAGTAGCTTCAAACATTTCTGGTATATGAAAAACATGTTTTTCAATGGCAAAAATCAATGAATATTGTAAATGCACAAACAGTAATATCTCCACATTGCACGGTGCAATTCTGAAATTTTTAGCTTTTTCCTGTTAATCCTAGCATGATAAAGAAGATTCAAAGAGAGTGAGATGCCAGCTCCTTTCATTCAGTCAGTAGCTTCAAACATTTCTGGTATATGAAAAACATGTTTTTCAATGGCAAAAATCAATGAATATTGTAAATGCACAAACAGTAATATCTCCACATTGCAAGGTGCAATTCTGAAATTTTTTGCTTTTTCCTGTTAATCCTAGCATGATAAAGAAGATTCAAAGAGAGTGAGATGCCAGCTCCTTTCATTCAGTCAGTAGCTTCAAACATTTCTGGTATATGAAAAACATGTTTTTCAATGGCAAAAATCAATGAATATTGTAAATGCACAAACAGTAATATCTCCACATTGCACGGTGCAATTCTGAAATTTTTAGCTTTTTCCTGTTAATCCTAGCATGATAAAGAAGATTCAAAGAGAGTGAGATGCCAGCTCCTTTCATTCAGTCAGTAGCTTCAAACATTTCTGGTATATGAAAAACATGTTTTTCAATGGCAAAAATCAATGAATATTGTAAATGCACAAACAGTAATATCTCCACATTGCACGGTGCAATTCTGAAATTTTTAGCTTTTTCCTGTTAATCCTAGCATGATAAAGAAGATTCAAAGAGAGTGAGATGCCAGCTCCTTTCATTCAGTCAGTAGCTTCAAACATTTCTGGTATATGAAAAACATGTTTTTCAATGGCAAAAATCAATGAATATTGTAAATGCACAAACAGTAATATCTCCACATTGCAAGGTGCAATTCTGAAATTTTTAGCTTTTTCCTGTTAATCCTAGCATGATAAAGAAGATTCAAAGAGAGTGAGATGCCAGCTCCTTTCATTCAGTCAGTAGCTTCAAACATTTCTGGTATATGAAAAACATGTTTTTCAATGGCAAAAATCAATGAATATTGTAAATGCACAAACAGTAATATCTCCACATTGCAAGGTGCAATTCTGAAATTTTTTGCTTTTTCCTGCTAATCCTAGCATGATAAAGAAGATTCAAAGAGAGTGAGATGCCAGCTCCTTTCATTCAGTCAGTAGCTTCAAACATTTCTGGACGTTTTTCAATGGCAAAAATTAATGAATATTGTAAATGCACAAACAGTAATATCTCCACATTGCAAGGTGCAATTCTGAAATTTTTTGCTTTTTCCTGCTAATCCTAGCATGATAAAGAAGATTCAAAGAGAGTGAGATGCCAGCTCCTTTCATTCAGTCAGTAGCTTCAAACATTTCTGGTATATGAAAAACATGTTTTTCAATGGCAAAAATCAATGAATATTGTAAATGCACAAACAGTAATATCTCCACATTGCACGGTGCAATTCTGAAATTTTTAGCTTTTTCCTGTTAATCCTAGCATGATAAAGAAGATTCAAAGAGAGTGAGATGCCAGCTCCTTTCATTCAGTCAGTAGCTTCAAACATTTCTGGTATATGAAAAACATGTTTTTCAATGGCAAAAATCAATGAATATTGTAAATGCACAAACAGTAATATCTCCACATTGCAAGGTGCAATTCTGAAATTTTTTGCTTTTTCCTGCTAATTCTAGCATGATAAAGAAGATTCAAAGAGAGTGAGATGCCAGCTCCTTTCATTCAGTCAGTAGCTTCAAACATTTCTGGACGTTTTTCAATGGCAAAAATTAATGAATATTGTAAATGCACAAACAGTAATATCTCCACATTGCAAGGTGCAATTCTGAAATTTTTTGCTTTTTCCTGCTAATCCTAGCATGATAAAGAAGATTCAAAGAGAGTGAGATGCCAGCTCCTTTCATTCAGTCAGTAGCTTCAAACATTTCTGGTATATGAAAAACATGTTTTTCAATGGCAAAAATCAATGAATATTGTAAATGCACAAACAGTAATATCTCCACATTGCAAGGTGCAATTCTGAAATTTTTTGCTTTTTCCTGTTAATCCTAGCATGATAAAGAAGATTCAAAGAGAGTGAGATGCCAGCTCCTTTCATTCAGTCAGTAGCTTCAAACATTTCTGGTATATGAAAAACATGTTTTTCAATGGCAAAAATCAATGAATATTGTAAATGCACAAACAGTAATATCTCCACATTGCAAGGTGCAATTCTGAAATTTTTTGCTTTTTCCTGCTAATCCTAGCATGATAAAGAAGATTCAAAGAGAGTGAGATGCCAGCTCCTTTCATTCAGTCAGTAGCTTCAAACATTTCTGGTATATGAAAAACATGTTTTTCAATGGCAAAAATCAATGAATATTGTAAATGCACAAACAGTAATATCTCCACATTGCACGGTGCAATTCTGAAATTTTTAGCTTTTTCCTGTTAATCCTAGCATGATAAAGAAGATTCAAAGAGAGTGAGATGCCAGCTCCTTTCATTGTCAGTAGCTTCAAACATTTCTGGTATATGAAAAACATGTTTTTCAATGGCAAAAATCAATGAATATTGTAAATGCACAAACAGTAATATCTCCACATTGCAAGGTGCAATTCTGAAATTTTTTGCTTTTTCCTGCTAATCCTAGCATGATAAAGAAGATTCAAAGAGAGTGAGATGCCAGCTCCTTTCATTCAGTCAGTAGCTTCAAACATTTCTGGTATATGAAAAACATGTTTTTCAATGGCAAAAATCAATGAATATTGTAAATGCACAAACAGTAATATCTCCACATTGCACGGTGCAATTCTGAAATTTTTAGCTTTTTCCTGTTAATCCTAGCATGATAAAGAAGATTCAAAGAGAGTGAGATGCCAGCTCCTTTCATTCAGTCAGTAGCTTCAAACATTTCTGGTATATGAAAAACATGTTTTTCAATGGCAAAAATCAATGAATATTGTAAATGCACAAACAGTAATATCTCCACATTGCAAGGTGCAATTCTGAAATTTTTTGCTTTTTCCTGTTAATCCTAGCATGATAAAGAAGATTCAAAGAGAGTGAGATGCCAGCTCCTTTCATTCAGTCAGTAGCTTCAAACATTTCTGGTATATGAAAAACATGTTTTTCAATGGCAAAAATCAATGAATATTGTAAATGCACAAACAGTAATATCTCCACATTGCAAGGTGCAATTCTGAAATTTTTTGCTTTTTCCTGCTAATCCTAGCATGATAAAGAAGATTCAAAGAGAGTGAGATGCCAGCTCCTTTCATTCAGTCAGTAGCTTCAAACATTTCTGGTATATGAAAAACATGTTTTTCAATGGCAAAAATCAATGAATATTGTAAATGCACAAACAGTAATATCTCCACATTGCAAGGTGCAATTCTGAAATTTTTTGCTTTTTCCTGCTAATCCTAGCATGATAAAGAAGATTCAAAGAGAGTGAGATGCCAGATCCTTTCATTCAGTCAGTAGCTTCAAACATTTCTGGTATATGAAAAACATGTTTTTCAATGGCAAAAATCAATGAATATTGTAAATGCACAAACAGTAATATCTCCACATTGCACGGTGCAATTCTGAAATTTTTAGCTTTTTCCTGTTAATCCTAGCATGATAAAGAAGATTCAAAGAGAGTGAGATGCCAGCTCCTTTCATTCAGTCAGTAGCTTCAAACATTTCTGGTATATGAAAAACATGTTTTTCAATGGCAAAAATCAATGAATATTGTAAATGCACAAACAGTAATATCTCCACATTGCAAGGTGCAATTCTGAAATTTTTTGCTTTTTCCTGTTAATCCTAGCATGATAAAGAAGATTCAAAGAGAGTGAGATGCCAGCTCCTTTCATTCAGTCAGTAGCTTCAAACATTTCTGGTATATGAAAAACATGTTTTTCAATGGCAAAAATCAATGAATATTGTAAATGCACAAACAGTAATATCTCCACATTGCAAGGTGCAATTCTGAAATTTTTTGCTTTTTCCTGCTAATCCTAGCATGATAAAGAAGATTCAAAGAGAGTGAGATGCCAGCTCCTTTCATTCAGTCAGTAGCTTCAAACATTTCTGGTATATGAAAAACATGTTTTTCAATGGCAAAAATCAATGAATATTGTAAATGCACAAACAGTAATATCTCCACATTGCAAGGTGCAATTCTGAAATTTTTTGCTTTTTCCTGCTAATCCTAGCATGATAAAGAAGATTCAAAGAGAGTGAGATGCCAGCTCCTTTCATTCAGTCAGTAGCTTCAAACATTTCTGGTATATGAAAAACATGTTTTTCAATGGCAAAAATCAATGAATATTGTAAATGCACAAACAGTAATATCTCCACATTGCACGGTGCAATTCTGAAATTTTTAGCTTTTTCCTGTTAATCCTAGCATGATAAAGAAGATTCAAAGAGAGTGAGATGCCAGCTCCTTTCATTCAGTCAGTAGCTTCAAACATTTCTGGACGTTTTTCAATGGCAAAAATTAATGAATATTGTAAATGCACAAACAGTAATATCTCCACATTGCAAGGTGCAATTCTGAAATTTTTTGCTTTTTCCTGCTAATCCTAGCATGATAAAGAAGATTCAAAGAGAGTGAGATGCCAGCTCCTTTCATTCAGTCAGTAGCTTCAAACATTTCTGGTATATGAAAAACATGTTTTTCAATGGCAAAAATCAATGAATATTGTAAATGCACAAACAGTAATATCTCCACATTGCACGGTGCAATTCTGAAATTTTTAGCTTTTTCCTGTTAATCCTAGCATGATAAAGAAGATTCAAAGAGAGTGAGATGCCAGCTCCTTTCATTCAGTCAGTAGCTTCAAACATTTCTGGTATATGAAAAACATGTTTTTCAATGGCAAAAATCAATGAATATTGTAAATGCACAAACAGTAATATCTCCACATTGCAAGGTGCAATTCTGAAATTTTTTGCTTTTTCCTGCTAATCCTAGCATGATAAAGAAGATTCAAAGAGAGTGAGATGCCAGCTCCTTTCATTCAGTCAGTAGCTTCAAACATTTCTGGACGTTTTTCAATGGCAAAAATTAATGAATATTGTAAATGCACAAACAGTAATATCTCCACATTGCAAGGTGCAATTCTGAAATTTTTTGCTTTTTCCTGCTAATCCTAGCATGATAAAGAAGATTCAAAGAGAGTGAGATGCCAGCTCCTTTCATTCAGTCAGTAGCTTCAAACATTTCTGGTATATGAAAAACATGTTTTTCAATGGCAAAAATCAATGAATATTGTAAATGCACAAACAGTAATATCTCCACATTGCACGGTGCAATTCTGAAATTTTTAGCTTTTTCCTGTTAATCCTAGCATGATAAAGAAGATTCAAAGAGAGTGAGATGCTAGCTCCTTTCATTCAGTCAGTAGCTTCAAACATTTCTGGTATATGAAAAACATGTTTTTCAATGGCAAAAATCAATGAATATTGTAAATGCACAAACAGTAATATCTCCACATTGCAAGGTGCAATTCTAAAATTTTTTGCTTTTTCCTGTTAATCCTAGCATGATAAAGAAGATTCAAAGAGAGTGAGATGCCAGCTCCTTTCATTCAGTCAGTAGCTTCAAACATTTCTGGTATATGAAAAACATGTTTTTCAATGGCAAAAATCAATGAATATTGTAAATACACAAACAGTAATATCTCCACATTGCAAGGTGCAATTCTGAAATTTTTTGCTTTTTCCTGCTAATCCTAGCATGATAAAGAAGATTCAAAGAGAGTGAGATGCCAGCTCCTTTCATTCAGTCAGTAGCTTCAAACATTTCTGGTATATGAAAAACATGTTTTTCAATGGCAAAAATCAATGAATATTGTAAATGCACAAACAGTAATATCTCCACATTGCGCGGTGCAATTCTGAAATTTTTAGCTTTTTCCTGTTAATCCTAGCATGATAAAGAAGATTCAAAGAGAGTGAGATGCCAGCTCCTTTCATTCAGTCAGTAGCTTCAAACATTTCTGGTATATGAAAAACATGTTTTTCAATGGCAAAAATCAATGAATATTGTAAATGCACAAACAGTAATATCTCCACATTGCAAGGTGCAATTCTGAAATTTTTTGCTTTTTCCTGTTAATCCTAGCATGATAAAGAAGATTCAAAGAGAGTGAGATGCCAGCTCCTTTCATTCAGTCAGTAGCTTCAAACATTTCTGGTATATGAAAAACATGTTTTTCAATGGCAAAAATCAATGAATATTGTAAATGCACAAACAGTAATATCTCCACATTGCAAGGTGCAATTCTGAAATTTTTTGCTTTTTCCTGCTAATCCTAGCATGATAAAGAAGATTCAAAGAGAGTGAGATGCCAGCTCCTTTCATTCAGTCAGTAGCTTCAAACATTTCTGGTATATGAAAAACATGTTTTTCAATGGCAAAAATCAATGAATATTGTAAATGCACAAACAGTAATATCTCCACATTGCAAGGTGCAATTCTGAAATTTTTTGCTTTTTCCTGCTAATCCTAGCATGATAAAGAAGATTCAAAGAGAGTGAGATGCCAGCTCCTTTCATTCAGTCAGTAGCTTCAAACATTTCTGGTATATGAAAAACATGTTTTTCAATGGCAAAAATCAATGAATATTGTAAATGCACAAACAGTAATATCTCCACATTGCACGGTGCAATTCTGAAATTTTTAGCTTTTTCCTGTTAATCCTAGCATGATAAAGAAGATTCAAAGAGAGTGAGATGCCAGCTCCTTTCATTCAGTCAGTAGCTTCAAACATTTCTGGACGTTTTTCAATGGCAAAAATTAATGAATATTGTAAATGCACAAACAGTAATATCTCCACATTGCAAGGTGCAATTCTGAAATTTTTTGCTTTTTCCTGCTAATCCTAGCATGATAAAGAAGATTCAAAGAGAGTGAGATGCCAGCTCCTTTCATTCAGTCAGTAGCTTCAAACATTTCTGGTATATGAAAAACATGTTTTTCAATGGCAAAAATCAATGAATATTGTAAATGCACAAACAGTAATATCTCCACATTGCACGGTGCAATTCTGAAATTTTTAGCTTTTTCCTGTTAATCCTAGCATGATAAAGAAGATTCAAAGAGAGTGAGATGCCAGCTCCTTTCATTCAGTCAGTAGCTTCAAACATTTCTGGTATATGAAAAACATGTTTTTCAATGGCAAAAATCAATGAATATTGTAAATGCACAAACAGTAATATCTCCACATTGCAAGGTGCAATTCTGAAATTTTTTGCTTTTTCCTGCTAATCCTAGCATGATAAAGAAGATTCAAAGAGAGTGAGATGCCAGCTCCTTTCATTCAGTCAGTAGCTTCAAACATTTCTGGACGTTTTTCAATGGCAAAAATTAATGAATATTGTAAATGCACAAACAGTAATATCTCCACATTGCAAGGTGCAATTCTGAAATTTTTTGCTTTTTCCTGCTAATCCTAGCATGATAAAGAAGATTCAAAGAGAGTGAGATGCCAGCTCCTTTCATTCAGTCAGTAGCTTCAAACATTTCTGGTATATGAAAAACATGTTTTTCAATGGCAAAAATCAATGAATATTGTAAATGCACAAACAGTAATATCTCCACATTGCACGGTGCAATTCTGAAATTTTTAGCTTTTTCCTGTTAATCCTAGCATGATAAAGAAGATTCAAAGAGAGTGAGATGCCAGCTCCTTTCATTCAGTCAGTAGCTTCAAACATTTCTGGTATATGAAAAACATGTTTTTCAATGGCAAAAATCAATGAATATTGTAAATGCACAAACAGTAATATCTCCACATTGCAAGGTGCAATTCTAAAATTTTTTGCTTTTTCCTGTTAATCCTAGCATGATAAAGAAGATTCAAAGAGAGTGAGATGCCAGCTCCTTTCATTCAGTCAGTAGCTTCAAACATTTCTGGTATATGAAAAACATGTTTTTCAATGGCAAAAATCAATGAATATTGTAAATGCACAAACAGTAATATCTCCACATTGCAAGGTGCAATTCTGAAATTTTTTGCTTTTTCCTGCTAATCCTAGCATGATAAAGAAGATTCAAAGAGAGTGAGATGCCAGCTCCTTTCATTCAGTCAGTAGCTTCAAACATTTCTGGTATATGAAAAACATGTTTTTCAATGGCAAAAATCAATGAATATTGTAAATGCACAAACAGTAATATCTCCACATTGCACGGTGCAATTCTGAAATTTTTAGCTTTTTCCTGTTAATCCTAGCATGATAAAGAAGATTCAAAGAGAGTGAGATGCCAGCTCCTTTCATTGTCAGTAGCTTCAAACATTTCTGGTATATGAAAAACATGTTTTTCAATGGCAAAAATCAATGAATATTGTAAATGCACAAACAGTAATATCTCCACATTGCAAGGTGCAATTCTGAAATTTTTTGCTTTTTCCTGCTAATCCTAGCATGATAAAGAAGATTCAAAGAGAGTGAGATGCCAGCTCCTTTCATTCAGTCAGTAGCTTCAAACATTTCTGGTATATGAAAAACATGTTTTTCAATGGCAAAAATCAATGAATATTGTAAATGCACAAACAGTAATATCTCCACATTGCACGGTGCAATTCTGAAATTTTTAGCTTTTTCCTGTTAATCCTAGCATGATAAAGAAGATTCAAAGAGAGTGAGATGCCAGCTCCTTTCATTCAGTCAGTAGCTTCAAACATTTCTGGTATATGAAAAACATGTTTTTCAATGGCAAAAATCAATGAATATTGTAAATGCACAAACAGTAATATCTCCACATTGCAAGGTGCAATTCTGAAATTTTTTGCTTTTTCCTGTTAATCCTAGCATGATAAAGAAGATTCAAAGAGAGTGAGATGCCAGCTCCTTTCATTCAGTCAGTAGCTTCAAACATTTCTGGTATATGAAAAACATGTTTTTCAATGGCAAAAATCAATGAATATTGTAAATGCACAAACAGTAATATCTCCACATTGCAAGGTGCAATTCTGAAATTTTTTGCTTTTTCCTGCTAATCCTAGCATGATAAAGAAGATTCAAAGAGAGTGAGATGCCAGCTCCTTTCATTCAGTCAGTAGCTTCAAACATTTCTGGTATATGAAAAACATGTTTTTCAATGGCAAAAATCAATGAATATTGTAAATGCACAAACAGTAATATCTCCACATTGCAAGGTGCAATTCTGAAATTTTTTGCTTTTTCCTGTTAATCCTAGCATGATAAAGAAGATTCAAAGAGAGTGAGATGCCAGCTCCTTTCATTCAGTCAGTAGCTTCAAACATTTCTGGTATATGAAAAACATGTTTTTCAATGGCAAAAATCAATGAATATTGTAAATGCACAAACAGTAATATCTCCACATTGCAAGGTGCAATTCTGAAATTTTTTGCTTTTTCCTGTTAATCCTAGCATGATAAAGAAGATTCAAAGAGAGTGAGATGCCAGCTCCTTTCATTCAGTCAGTAGCTTCAAACATTTCTGGTATATGAAAAACATGTTTTTCAATGGCAAAAATCAATGAATATTGTAAATGCACAAACAGTAATATCTCCACATTGCAAGGTGCAATTCTGAAATTTTTTGCTTTTTCCTGCTAATCCTAGCATGATAAAGAAGATTCAAAGAGAGTGAGATGCCAGCTCCTTTCATTCAGTCAGTAGCTTCAAACATTTCTGGTATATGAAAAACATGTTTTTCAATGGCAAAAATCAATGAATATTGTAAATGCACAAACAGTAATATCTCCACATTGCAAGGTGCAATTCTGAAATTTTTTGCTTTTTCCTGCTAATCCTAGCATGATAAAGAAGATTCAAAGAGAGTGAGATGCCAGCTCCTTTCATTCAGTCAGTAGCTTCAAACATTTCTGGTATATGAAAAACATGTTTTTCAATGGCAAAAATCAATGAATATTGTAAATGCACAAACAGTAATATCTCCACATTGCACGGTGCAATTCTGAAATTTTTAGCTTTTTCCTGTTAATCCTAGCATGATAAAGAAGATTCAAAGAGAGTGAGATGCCAGCTCCTTTCATTCAGTCAGTAGCTTCAAACATTTCTGGACGTTTTTCAATGGCAAAAATTAATGAATATTGTAAATGCACAAACAGTAATATCTCCACATTGCAAGGTGCAATTCTGAAATTTTTTGCTTTTTCCTGCTAATCCTAGCATGATAAAGAAGATTCAAAGAGAGTGAGATGCCAGCTCCTTTCATTCAGTCAGTAGCTTCAAACATTTCTGGTATATGAAAAACATGTTTTTCAATGGCAAAAATCAATGAATATTGTAAATGCACAAACAGTAATATCTCCACATTGCACGGTGCAATTCTGAAATTTTTAGCTTTTTCCTGTTAATCCTAGCATGATAAAGAAGATTCAAAGAGAGTGAGATGCCAGCTCCTTTCATTCAGTCAGTAGCTTCAAACATTTCTGGTATATGAAAAACATGTTTTTCAATGGCAAAAATCAATGAATATTGTAAATGCACAAACAGTAATATCTCCACATTGCAAGGTGCAATTCTGAAATTTTTTGCTTTTTCCTGCTAATCCTAGCATGATAAAGAAGATTCAAAGAGAGTGAGATGCCAGCTCCTTTCATTCAGTCAGTAGCTTCAAACATTTCTGGACGTTTTTCAATGGCAAAAATTAATGAATATTGTAAATGCACAAACAGTAATATCTCCACATTGCAAGGTGCAATTCTGAAATTTTTTGCTTTTTCCTGCTAATCCTAGCATGATAAAGAAGATTCAAAGAGAGTGAGATGCCAGCTCCTTTCATTCAGTCAGTAGCTTCAAACATTTCTGGTATATGAAAAACATGTTTTTCAATGGCAAAAATCAATGAATATTGTAAATGCACAAACAGTAATATCTCCACATTGCACGGTGCAATTCTGAAATTTTTAGCTTTTTCCTGTTAATCCTAGCATGATAAAGAAGATTCAAAGAGAGTGAGATGCCAGCTCCTTTCATTCAGTCAGTAGCTTCAAACATTTCTGGTATATGAAAAACATGTTTTTCAATGGCAAAAATCAATGAATATTGTAAATGCACAAACAGTAATATCTCCACATTGCAAGGTGCAATTCTAAAATTTTTTGCTTTTTCCTGTTAACACTAGCATGATAAAGAAGATTCAAAGAGAGTGAGATGCCAGCTCATTTCATTCAGTCAGTAGCTTCAAACATTTCTGGTATATGAAAAACATGTTTTTCAATGGCAAAAATCAATGAATATTGTAAATGCACAAACAGTAATATCTCCACATTGCAAGGTGCAATTCTGAAATTTTTTGCTTTTTCCTGCTAATCCTAGCATGATAAAGAAGATTCAAAGAGAGTGAGATGCCAGCTCCTTTCATTCAGTCAGTAGCTTCAAACATTTCTGGTATATGAAAAACATGTTTTTCAATGGCAAAAATCAATGAATATTGTAAATGCACAAACAGTAATATCTCCACATTGCACGGTGCAATTCTGAAATTTTTAGCTTTTTCCTGTTAATCCTAGCATGATAAAGAAGATTCAAAGAGAGTGAGATGCCAGCTCCTTTCATTCAGTCAGTAGCTTCAAACATTTCTGGTATATGAAAAACATGTTTTTCAATGGCAAAAATCAATGAATATTGTAAATGCACAAACAGTAATATCTCCACATTGCAAGGTGCAATTCTGAAATTTTTTGCTTTTTCCTGTTAATCCTAGCATGATAAAGAAGATTCAAAGAGAGTGAGATGCCAGCTCCTTTCATTCAGTCAGTAGCTTCAAACATTTCTGGTATATGAAAAACATGTTTTTCAATGGCAAAAATCAATGAATATTGTAAATGCACAAACAGTAATATCTCCACATTGCAAGGTGCAATTCTGAAATTTTTTGCTTTTTCCTGCTAATCCTAGCATGATAAAGAAGATTCAAAGAGAGTGAGATGCCAGCTCCTTTCATTCAGTCAGTAGCTTCAAACATTTCTGGTATATGAAAAACATGTTTTTCAATGGCAAAAATCAATGAATATTGTAAATGCACAAACAGTAATATCTCCACATTGCAAGGTGCAATTCTGAAATTTTTTGCTTTTTCCTGCTAATCCTAGCATGATAAAGAAGATTCAAAGAGAGTGAGATGCCAGCTCCTTTCATTCAGTCAGTAGCTTCAAACATTTCTGGTATATGAAAAACATGTTTTTCAATGGCAAAAATCAATGAATATTGTAAATGCACAAACAGTAATATCTCCACATTGCACGGTGCAATTCTGAAATTTTTAGCTTTTTCCTGTTAATCCTAGCATGATAAAGAAGATTCAAAGAGAGTGAGATGCCAGCTCCTTTCATTCAGTCAGTAGCTTCAAACATTTCTGGACGTTTTTCAATGGCAAAAATTAATGAATATTGTAAATGCACAAACAGTAATATCTCCACATTGCAAGGTGCAATTCTGAAATTTTTTGCTTTTTCCTGCTAATCCTAGCATGATAAAGAAGATTCAAAGAGAGTGAGATGCCAGCTCCTTTCATTCAGTCAGTAGCTTCAAACATTTCTGGTATATGAAAAACATGTTTTTCAATGGCAAAAATCAATGAATATTGTAAATGCACAAACAGTAATATCTCCACATTGCACGGTGCAATTCTGAAATTTTTAGCTTTTTCCTGTTAATCCTAGCATGATAAAGAAGATTCAAAGAGAGTGAGATGCCAGCTCCTTTCATTCAGTCAGTAGCTTCAAACATTTCTGGTATATGAAAAACATGTTTTTCAATGGCAAAAATCAATGAATATTGTAAATGCACAAACAGTAATATCTCCACATTGCAAGGTGCAATTCTGAAATTTTTTGCTTTTTCCTGCTAATCCTAGCATGATAAAGAAGATTCAAAGAGAGTGAGATGCCAGCTCCTTTCATTCAGTCAGTAGCTTCAAACATTTCTGGACGTTTTTCAATGGCAAAAATTAATGAATATTGTAAATGCACAAACAGTAATATCTCCACATTGCAAGGTGCAATTCTGAAATTTTTTGCTTTTTCCTGCTAATCCTAGCATGATAAAGAAGATTCAAAGAGAGTGAGATGCCAGCTCCTTTCATTCAGTCAGTAGCTTCAAACATTTCTGGTATATGAAAAACATGTTTTTCAATGGCAAAAATCAATGAATATTGTAAATGCACAAACAGTAATATCTCCACATTGCACGGTGCAATTCTGAAATTTTTAGCTTTTTCCTGTTAATCCTAGCATGATAAAGAAGATTCAAAGAGAGTGAGATGCCAGCTCCTTTCATTGTCAGTAGCTTCAAACATTTCTGGTATATGAAAAACATGTTTTTCAATGGCAAAAATCAATGAATATTGTAAATGCACAAACAGTAATATCTCCACATTGCAAGGTGCAATTCTGAAATTTTTTGCTTTTTCCTGCTAATCCTAGCATGATAAAGAAGATTCAAAGAGAGTGAGATGCCAGCTCCTTTCATTCAGTCAGTAGCTTCAAACATTTTCTGGTATATGAAAAACATGTTTTTCAATGGCAAAAATCAATGAATATTGTAAATGCACAAACAGTAATATCTCCACATTGCACGGTGCAATTCTGAAATTTTTAGCTTTTTCCTGTTAATCCTAGCATGATAAAGAAGATTCAAAGAGAGTGAGATGCCAGCTCCTTTCATTCAGTCAGTAGCTTCAAACATTTCTGGTATATGAAAAACATGTTTTTCAATGGCAAAAATCAATGAATATTGTAAATGCACAAACAGTAATATCTCCACATTGCAAGGTGCAATTCTGAAATTTTTTGCTTTTTCCTGTTAATCCTAGCATGATAAAGAAGATTCAAAGAGAGTGAGATGCCAGCTCCTTTCATTCAGTCAGTAGCTTCAAACATTTCTGGTATATGAAAAACATGTTTTTCAATGGCAAAAATCAATGAATATTGTAAATGCACAAACAGTAATATCTCCACATTGCAAGGTGCAATTCTGAAATTTTTTGCTTTTTCCTGTAATCCTAGCATGATAAAGAAGATTCAAAGAGAGTGAGATGCCAGCTCCTTTCATTCAGTCAGTAGCTTCAAACATTTCTGGTATATGAAAAACATGTTTTTCAATGGCAAAAATCAATGAATATTGTAAATGCACAAACAGTAATATCTCCACATTGCAAGGTGCAATTCTGAAATTTTTTGCTTTTTCCTGTTAATCCTAGCATGATAAAGAAGATTCAAAGAGAGTGAGATGCCAGCTCCTTTCATTCAGTCAGTAGCTTCAAACATTTCTGGTATATGAAAAACATGTTTTTCAATGGCAAAAATCAATGAATATTGTAAATGCACAAACAGTAATATCTCCACATTGCAAGGTGCAATTCTTGAAATTTTTTGCTTTTTCCTGTTAATCCTAGCATGATAAAGAAGATTCAAAGAGAGTGAGATGCCAGCTCCTTTCATTCAGTCAGTAGCTTCAAACATTCTGGTATATGAAAAACATGTTTTTCAATGGCAAAAATCAATGAATATTGTAAATGCACAAACAGTAATATCTCCACATTGCAAGGTGCAATTCTGAAATTTTTTGCTTTTTCCTGCTAATCCTAGCATGATAAAGAAGATTCAAAGAGAGTGAGATGCCAGCTCCTTTCATTCAGTCAGTAGCTTCAAACATTTCTGGTATATGAAAAACATGTTTTTCAATGGCAAAAATCAATGAATATTGTAAATGCACAAACAGTAATATCTCCACATTGCAAGGTGCAATTCTGAAATTTTTTTGCTTTTTCCTGCTAATCCTAGCATGATAAAGAAGATTCAAAGAGAGTGAGATGCCAGCTCCTTTCATTCAGTCAGTAGCTTCAAACATTTCTGGTATATGAAAAACATGTTTTTCAATGGCAAAAATCAATGAATATTGTAAATGCACAAACAGTAATATCTCCACATTGCACGGTGCAATTCTGAAATTTTTAGCTTTTTCCTGTTAATCCTAGCATGATAAAGAAGATTCAAAGAGAGTGAGATGCCAGCTCCTTTCATTCAGTCAGTAGCTTCAAACATTTCTGGACGTTTTTCAATGGCAAAAATTAATGAATATTGTAAATGCACAAACAGTAATATCTCCACATTGCAAGGTGCAATTCTGAAATTTTTTGCTTTTTCCTGCTAATCCTAGCATGATAAAGAAGATTCAAAGAGAGTGAGATGCCAGCTCCTTTCATTCAGTCAGTAGCTTCAAACATTTCTGGTATATGAAAAACATGTTTTTCAATGGCAAAAATCAATGAATATTGTAAATGCACAAACAGTAATATCTCCACATTGCACGGTGCAATTCTGAAATTTTTTAGCTTTTTCCTGTTAATCCTAGCATGATAAAGAAGATTCAAAGAGAGTGAGATGCCAGCTCCTTTCATTCAGTCAGTAGCTTCAAACATTTCTGGTATATGAAAAACATGTTTTTCAATGGCAAAAATCAATGAATATTGTAAATGCACAAACAGTAATATCTCCACATTGCAAGGTGCAATTCTGAAATTTTTTGCTTTTTCCTGCTAATCCTAGCATGATAAAGAAGATTCAAAGAGAGTGAGATGCCAGCTCCTTTCATTCAGTCAGTAGCTTCAAACATTTCTGGACGTTTTTCAATGGCAAAAATTAATGAATATTGTAAATGCACAAACAGTAATATCTCCACATTGCAAGGTGCAATTCTGAAATTTTTTGCTTTTTCCTGCTAATCCTAGCATGATAAAGAAGATTCAAAGAGAGTGAGATGCCAGCTCCTTTCATTCAGTCAGTAGCTTCAAACATTTCTGGTATATGAAAAACATGTTTTTCAATGGCAAAAATCAATGAATATTGTAAATGCACAAACAGTAATATCTCCACATTGCACGGTGCAATTCTGAAATTTTTAGCTTTTTCCTGTTAATCCTAGCATGATAAAGAAGATTCAAAGAGAGTGAGATGCCAGCTCCTTTCATTCAGTCAGTAGCTTCAAACATTTCTGGTATATGAAAAACATGTTTTTCAATGGCAAAAATCAATGAATATTGTAAATGCACAAACAGTAATATCTCCACATTGCAAGGTGCAATTCTAAAATTTTTTGCTTTTTCCTGTTAATCCTAGCATGATAAAGAAGATTCAAAGAGAGTGAGATGCCAGCTCATTTCATTCAGTCAGTAGCTTCAAACATTTCTGGTATATGAAAAACATGTTTTTCAATGGCAAAAATCAATGAATATTGTAAATGCACAAACAGTAATATCTCCACATTGCAAGGTGCAATTCTGAAATTTTTTTGCTTTTTCCTGCTAATCCTAGCATGATAAAGAAGATTCAAAGAGAGTGAGATGCCAGCTCCTTTCATTCAGTCAGTAGCTTCAAACATTTCTGGTATATGAAAAACATGTTTTTCAATGGCAAAAATCAATGAATATTGTAAATGCACAAACAGTAATATCTCCACATTGCACGGTGCAATTCTGAAATTTTTAGCTTTTTCCTGTTAATCCTAGCATGATAAAGAAGATTCAAAGAGAGTGAGATGCCAGCTCCTTTCATTCAGTCAGTAGCTTCAAACATTCTGGTATATGAAAAACATGTTTTTCAATGGCAAAAATCAATGAATATTGTAAATGCACAAACAGTAATATCTCCACATTGCAAGGTGCAATTCTGAAATTTTTTGCTTTTTCCTGTTAATCCTAGCATGATAAAGAAGATTCAAAGAGAGTGAGATGCCAGCTCCTTTCATTCAGTCAGTAGCTTCAAACATTTCTGGTATATGAAAAACATGTTTTTCAATGGCAAAAATCAATGAATATTGTAAATGCACAAACAGTAATATCTCCACATTGCAAGGTGCAATTCTGAAATTTTTTGCTTTTTCCTGCTAATCCTAGCATGATAAAGAAGATTCAAAGAGAGTGAGATGCCAGCTCCTTTCATTCAGTCAGTAGCTTCAAACATTTCTGGTATATGAAAAACATGTTTTTCAATGGCAAAAATCAATGAATATTGTAAATGCACAAACAGTAATATCTCCACATTGCAAGGTGCAATTCTGAAATTTTTTGCTTTTTCCTGCTAATCCTAGCATGATAAAGAAGATTCAAAGAGAGTGAGATGCCAGCTCCTTTCATTCAGTCAGTAGCTTCAAACATTTCTGGTATATGAAAAACATGTTTTTCAATGGCAAAAATCAATGAATATTGTAAATGCACAAACAGTAATATCTCCACATTGCACGGTGCAATTCTGAAATTTTTAGCTTTTTCCTGTTAATCCTAGCATGATAAAGAAGATTCAAAGAGAGTGAGATGCCAGCTCCTTTCATTCAGTCAGTAGCTTCAAACATTTCTGGACGTTTTTCAATGGCAAAAATAATGAATATTGTAAATGCACAAACAGTAATATCTCCACATTGCAAGGTGCAATTCTGAAATTTTTTGCTTTTTCCTGCTAATCCTAGCATGATAAAGAAGATTCAAAGAGAGTGAGATGCCAGCTCCTTTCATTCAGTCAGTAGCTTCAAACATTTCTGGTATATGAAAAACATGTTTTTCAATGGCAAAAATCAATGAATATTGTAAATGCACAAACAGTAATATCTCCACATTGCACGTGCAATTCTGAAATTTTTAGCTTTTTCCTGTTAATCCTAGCATGATAAAGAAGATTCAAAGAGAGTGAGATGCCAGCTCCTTTCATTCAGTCAGTAGCTTCAAACATTTCTGGTATATGAAAAACATGTTTTTCAATGGCAAAAATCAATGAATATTGTAAATGCACAAACAGTAATATCTCCACATTGCAAGGTGCAATTCTGAAATTTTTTGCTTTTTCCTGCTAATCCTAGCATGATAAAGAAGATTCAAAGAGAGTGAGATGCCAGCTCCTTTCATTCAGTCAGTAGCTTCAAACATTTCTGGACGTTTTTCAATGGCAAAAATTAATGAATATTGTAAATGCACAAACAGTAATATCTCCACATTGCAAGGTGCAATTCTGAAATTTTTTGCTTTTTCCTGCTAATCCTAGCATGATAAAGAAGATTCAAAGAGAGTGAGATGCCAGCTCCTTTCATTCAGTCAGTAGCTTCAAACATTTCTGGTATATGAAAAACATGTTTTTCAATGGCAAAAATCAATGAATATTGTAAATGCACAAACAGTAATATCTCCACATTGCACGGTGCAATTCTGAAATTTTTAGCTTTTTCCTGTTAATCCTAGCATGATAAAGAAGATTCAAAGAGAGTGAGATGCCAGCTCCTTTCATTCAGTCAGTAGCTTCAAACATTTCTGGTATATGAAAAACATGTTTTTCAATGGCAAAAATCAATGAATATTGTAAATGCACAAACAGTAATATCTCCACATTGCAAGGTGCAATTCTAAAATTTTTTGCTTTTTCCTGTTAATCCTAGCATGATAAAGAAGATTCAAAGAGAGTGAGATGCCAGCTCCTTTCATTCAGTCAGTAGCTTCAAACATTTCTGGTATATGAAAAACATGTTTTTCAATGGCAAAAATCAATGAATATTGTAAATGCACAAACAGTAATATCTCCACATTGCAAGGTGCAATTCTGAAATTTTTTGCTTTTTCCTGCTAATCCTAGCATGATAAAGAAGATTCAAAGAGAGTGAGATGCCAGCTCCTTTCATTCAGTCAGTAGCTTCAAACATTTCTGGTATATGAAAAACGTTTTTCAATGGCAAAAATCAATGAATATTGTAAATGCACAAACAGTAATATCTCCACATTGCACGGTGCAATTCTGAAATTTTTAGCTTTTTCCTGTTAATCCTAGCATGATAAAGAAGATTCAAAGAGAGTGAGATGCCAGCTCCTTTCATTGTCAGTAGCTTCAAACATTTCTGGTATATGAAAAACATGTTTTTTCAATGGCAAAAATCAATGAATATTGTAAATGCACAAACAGTAATATCTCCACATTGCACGGTGCAATTCTGAAATTTTTAGCTTTTTCCTGTTAATCCTAGCATGATAAAGAAGATTCAAAGAGAGTGAGATGCCAGCTCCTTTCATTCAGTCAGTAGCTTCAAACATTTCTGGTATATGAAAAACATGTTTTTCAATGGCAAAAATCAATGAATATTGTAAATGCACAAACAGTAATATCTCCACATTGCAAGGTGCAATTCTGAAATTTTTTGCTTTTTCCTGCTAATCCTAGCATGATAAAGAAGATTCAAAGAGAGTGAGATGCCAGCTCCTTTCATTCAGTCAGTAGCTTCAAACATTTCTGGACGTTTTTCAATGGCAAAAATTAATGAATATTGTAAATGCACAAACAGTAATATCTCCACATTGCAAGGTGCAATTCTGAAATTTTTTGCTTTTTCCTGCTAATCCTAGCATGATAAAGAAGATTCAAAGAGAGTGAGATGCCAGCTCCTTTCATTCAGTCAGTAGCTTCAAACATTTCTGGTATATGAAAAACATGTTTTTCAATGGCAAAAATCAATGAATATTGTAAATGCACAAACAGTAATATCTCCACATTGCAAGGTGCAATTCTGAAATTTTTTGCTTTTTCCTGCTAATCCTAGCATGATAAAGAAGATTCAAAGAGAGTGAGATGCCAGCTCCTTTCATTCAGTCAGTAGCTTCAAACATTTCTGGTATATGAAAAACATGTTTTTCAATGGCAAAAATCAATGAATATTGTAAATGCACAAACAGTAATATCTCCACATTGCACGGTGCAATTCTGAAATTTTTAGCTTTTTCCTGTTAATCCTAGCATGATAAAGAAGATTCAAAGAGAGTGAGATGCCAGCTCCTTTCATTCAGTCAGTAGCTTCAAACATTTCTGGACGTTTTTCAATGGCAAAAATTAATGAATATTGTAAATGCACAAACAGTAATATCTCCACATTGCAAGGTGCAATTCTGAAATTTTTTGCTTTTTCCTGCTAATCCTAGCATGATAAAGAAGATTCAAAGAGAGTGAGATGCCAGCTCCTTTCATTCAGTCAGTAGCTTCAAACATTTCTGGTATATGAAAAACATGTTTTTCAATGGCAAAAATCAATGAATGTTGTAAATGCACAAACAGTAATATCTCCACATTGCACGGTGCAATTCTGAAATTTTTAGCTTTTTCCTGTTAATCCTAGCATGATAAAGAAGATTCAAAGAGAGTGAGATGCCAGCTCCTTTCATTCAGTCAGTAGCTTCAAACATTTCTGGTATATGAAAAACATGTTTTTCAATGGCAAAAATCAATGAATATTGTAAATGCACAAACAGTAATATCTCCACATTGCAAGGTGCAATTCTGAAATTTTTTGCTTTTTCCTGTTAATCCTAGCATGATAAAGAAGATTCAAAGAGAGTGAGATGCCAGCTCCTTTCATTCAGTCAGTAGCTTCAAACATTTCTGGTATATGAAAAACATGTTTTTCAATGGCAAAAATCAATGAATATTGTAAATGCACAAACAGTAATATCTCCACATTGCACGGTGCAATTCTGAAATTTTTTGCTTTTTCCTGCTAATCCTAGCATGAAAAAGAAGATTCAAAGAGAGTGAGATGCCAGCTCCTTTCATTCAGTCAGTAGCTTCAAACATTTCTGGTATATGAAAAACATGTTTTTCAATGGCAAAAATCAATGAGTATTGTAAATGCACAAACAGTAATATCTCCACATTGCAAGGTGCAATTCTGAAATTTTTTGCTTTTTCCTGCTAATCCTAGCATGATAAAGAAGATTCAAAGAGAGTGAGATGCCAGCTCCTTTCATTCAGTCAGTAGCTTCAAACATTTCTGGTATATGAAAAACATGTTTTTCAATGGCAAAAATCAATGAATATTGTAAATGCACAAACAGTAATATCTCCACATTGCACGGTGCAATTCTGAAATTTTTAGCTTTTTCCTGTTAATCCTAGCATGATAAAGAAGATTCAAAGAGAGTGAGATGCCAGCTCCTTTCATTCAGTCAGTAGCTTCAAACATTTCTGGTATATGAAAAACATGTTTTTCAATGGCAAAAATCAATGAATATTGTAAATGCACAAACAGTAATATCTCCACATTGCAAGGTGCAATTCTGAAATTTTTTGCTTTTTCCTGTTAATCCTAGCATGATAAAGAAGATTCAAAGAGAGTGAGATGCCAGCTCCTTTCATTCAGTCAGTAGCTTCAAACATTTCTGGTATATGAAAAACATGTTTTTCAATGGCAAAAATCAATGAATATTGTAAATGCACAAACAGTAATATCTCCACATTGCAAGGTGCAATTCTGAAATTTTTTGCTTTTTCCTGCTAATCCTAGCATGATAAAGAAGATTCAAAGAGAGTGAGATGCCAGCTCCTTTCATTCAGTCAGTAGCTTCAAACATTTCTGGTATATGAAAAACATGTTTTTCAATGGCAAAAATCAATGAATATTGTAAATGCACAAACAGTAATATCTCCACATTGCAAGGTGCAATTCTGAAATTTTTTGCTTTTTCCTGCTAATCCTAGCATGATAAAGAAGATTCAAAGAGAGTGAGATGCCAGCTCCTTTCATTCAGTCAGTAGCTTCAAACATTTCTGGTATATGAAAAACATGTTTTTCAATGGCAAAAATCAATGAATATTGTAAATGCACAAACAGTAATATCTCCACATTGCACGGTGCAATTCTGAAATTTTTAGCTTTTTCCTGTTAATCCTAGCATGATAAAGAAGATTCAAAGAGAGTGAGATGCCAGCTCCTTTCATTCAGTCAGTAGCTTCAAAGATTTCTGGTATATGAAAAACATGTTTTTCAATGGCAAAAATCAATGAATATTGTAAATGCACAAACAGTAATATCTCCACATTGCAAGGTGCAATTCTGAAATTTTTTGATTTTTCCTGCTAATCCTAGCATGATAAAGAAGATTCAAAGAGAGTGAGATGCCAGCTCCTTTCATTCAGTCAGTAGCTTCAAACATTTCTGGTATATGAAAAACATGTTTTTCAATGGCAAAAATCAATGAATATTGTAAATGCACAAACAGTAATATCTCCACATTGCACGGTGCAATTCTGAAATTTTTTGCTTTTTCCTGCTAATCCTAGCATGATAAAGAAGATTCAAAGAGAGTGAGATGCCAGCTCCTTTCATTCAGTCAGTAGCTTCAAACATTTCTGGTATATGAAAAACATGTTTTTCAATGGCAAAAATCAATGAATATTGTAAATGCACAAACAGTAATATCTCCACATTGCAAGGTGCAATTCTGAAATTTTTTGCTTTTTCCTGCTAATCCTAGCATGATAAAGAAGATTCAAAGAGAGTGAGATGCCAGCTCCTTTCATTCAGTCAGTAGCTTCAAACATTTCTGGTATATGAAAAACATGTTTTTCAATGGCAAAAATCAATGAATATTGTAAATGCACAAACAGTAATATCTCCACATTGCACGGTGCAATTCTGAAATTTTTTGCTTTTTCCTGCTAATCCTAGCATGATAAAGAAGATTCAAAGAGAGTGAGATGCCAGCTCCTTTCATTCAGTCAGTAGCTTCAAACATTTCTGGTATATGAAAAACATGTTTTTCAATGGCAAAAATCAATGAATATTGTAAATGCACAAACAGTAATATCTCCACATTGCAAGGTGCAATTCTGAAATTTTTTGCTTTTTCCTGCTAATCCTAGCATGATAAAGAAGATTCAAAGAGAGTGAGATGCCAGCTCCTTTCATTCAGTCAGTAGCTTCAAACATTTCTGGTATATGAAAAACATGTTTTTCAATGGCAAAAATCAATGAATATTGTAAATGCACAAACAGTAATATCTCCACATTGCAAGGTGCAATTCTGAAATTTTTTGCTTTTTCCTGCTAATCCTAGCATGATAAAGAAGATTCAAAGAGAGTGAGATGCCAGCTCCTTTCATTCAGTCAGTAGCTTCAAACATTTCTGGTATATGAAAAACATGTTTTTCAATGGCAAAAATCAATGAATATTGTAAATGCACAAACAGTAATATCTCCACATTGCACGGTGCAATTCTGAAATTTTTAGCTTTTTCCTGTTAATCCTAGCATGATAAAGAAGATTCAAAGAGAGTGAGATGCCAGCTCCTTTCATTCAGTCAGTAGCTTCAAAGATTTCTGGTATATGAAAAACATGTTTTTCAATGGCAAAAATCAATGAATATTGTAAATGCACAAACAGTAATATCTCCACATTGCAAGGTGCAATTCTGAAATTTTTTGATTTTTCCTGCTAATCCTAGCATGATAAAGAAGATTCAGAGAGTGAGATGCCAGCTCCTTTCATTCAGTCAGTAGCTTCAAACATTTCTGGACGTTTTTCAATGGCAAAAATTAATGAATATTGTAAATGCACAAACAGTAATATCTCCACATTGCAAGGTGCAATTCTGAAATTTTTTGCTTTTTCCTGCTAATCCTAGCATGATAAAGAAGATTCAAAGAGAGTGAGATGCCAGCTCCTTTCATTCAGTCAGTAGCTTCAAACATTTCTGGTATATGAAAAACATGTTTTTCAATGGCAAAAATCAATGAATATTGTAAATGCACAAACAGTAATATCTCCACATTGCACGGTGCAATTCTGAAATTTTTAGCTTTTTCCTGTTAATCCTAGCATGATAAAGAAGATTCAAAGAGAGTGAGATGCCAGCTCCTTTCATTCAGTCAGTAGCTTCAAACATTTCTGGTATATGAAAAACATGTTTTTCAATGGCAAAAATCAATGAATATTGTAAATGCACAAACAGTAATATCTCCACATTGCAAGGTGCAATTCTGAAATTTTTTGCTTTTTCCTGTTAATCCTAGCATGATAAAGAAGATTCAAAGAGAGTGAGATGCCAGCTCCTTTCATTCAGTCAGTAGCTTCAAACATTTCTGGTATATGAAAAACATGTTTTTCAATGGCAAAAATCAATGAATATTGTAAATGCACAAACAGTAATATCTCCACATTGCAAGGTGCAATTCTGAAATTTTTTGCTTTTTCCTGCTAATCCTAGCATGATAAAGAAGATTCAAAGAGAGTGAGATGCCAGCTCCTTTCATTCAGTCAGTAGCTTCAAACATTTCTGGTATATGAAAAACATGTTTTTCAATGGCAAAAATCAATGAATATTGTAAATGCACAAACAGTAATATCTCCACATTGCACGGTGCAATTCTGAAATTTTTAGCTTTTTCCTGTTAATCCTAGCATGATAAAGAAGATTCAAAGAGAGTGAGATGCCAGCTCCTTTCATTGTCAGTAGCTTCAAACATTTCTGGTATATGAAAAACATGTTTTTCAATGGCAAAAATCAATGAATATTGTAAATGCACAAACAGTAATATCTCCACATTGCAAGGTGCAATTCTGAAATTTTTTGCTTTTTCCTGCTAATCCTAGCATGATAAAGAAGATTCAAAGAGAGTGAGATGCCAGCTCCTTTCATTCAGTCAGTAGCTTCAAACATTTCTGGTATATGAAAAACATGTTTTTCAATGGCAAAAATCAATGAATATTGTAAATGCACAAACAGTAATATCTCCACATTGCACGGTGCAATTCTGAAATTTTTAGCTTTTTCCTGTTAATCCTAGCATGATAAAGAAGATTCAAAGAGAGTGAGATGGGGGGGAGTGGCCTGAGCACAGGACGAGATGGCAGCTTGATCCTGAGCTCCCTGAGGGCTTCGCTTTAAAGCTACTTTTTAAGCAACAAAAAGAAGATTTTTTTTCAAAATTCTTATATATTTGGACTTCCTATCATTCAGGGATCATTTTGACACCAAAGAATCCCTGCTAACCCCATTAACCCTGGAGATGTTTTGTGCTCAGACATTTGGGTGAGGCTCAGAATCCACCATTGAAGTGACTCTGTAACGTGGCCCTACAGGATTGTGGACCCATTTATGCCCTTCTACCTCCGGACCCAGGATTACATCGTTTTATACCGGACTTAAGGACTATCAGCAGGCTTTATATGCAGCTGCGGTAAGTCCTGGTGAGCATTCCAGTCCTTGAGGCTGTGACGTGCCCCTTTAAGCTCACAGATCGGTGGGGGCACATATTTCTCTCACTTCATTTAACTGAACATTATATACTGGGCCCCCTGACTGTTGTCAGAGCTTATTTTTAATCCACGGGGTGGCACATTTTGGTTCTGGTTCTGACACCCAGGCGATCACTGGCGGCCCTTTTCTTGATTCCAGTCACTCTGCGGCCCTTTTCTTGTTTCCAGTCGCTCAGCAGCGCTGCTTTGAAGTGACTGGAATAGCAGTAAAGGTCTGCTCTGCTCCGCCTTTTACTTTGGGAGCGGGACCCTACAGCAGTTTCAGCTGTTCTTTCAACGGATCCAAGAAAGAAAAGAGAAGAGGGGACTGAGACCGGGACACCGGCGACAGCTTGGAAATCCCTGCCCTGCAATCAACTATCGTTACTTCACGGAGGTCGGGACCGGACCCGCAGGACCTTACTCCATAAAGAAGAGGCGCTGCCACCTCCGGACCAAAGATTCCCAACCCCACTGGTCCCCGTGGATAAGACCCCTGCTGCCGACAAGGGACCGTGAGCCTAGCCTAGCCTGTACGACGCGGAGTTCAGGAGACTGAGACGGAGCGGGACTGCATACTGATTACTTCTGTACAGGTCAGATAAGCCCTGGCTGAAGCCGGGGCTTTTATCGGGTTTCTGGGGGTCTGTTGCCGTGGTTCTGGGGCGGCTCCGGTGGTGACGGTGTCCCCTGGTGTCCCTGTGAAGCTGCTGCGTCCCTTTCCCCCCCCTCCGCTCACTGCCACCGCTGCTGTCTGCACCCGGCTCTCTCCTCTCCTTTGCGGCTGTTACCTGCACTCCGGGCTGTTCACATAGTAGCGGTCCCCCCCCCTCTGCTCCGGAGCCGGCATATCAGCTGTTCACTCTGATAACGAGCACTGCCGGTGTCCCCACGTCCCCAGGTTCCATATAGTGGCGGCGGCATCCCTCTTCCCCCTGATAAGAAGCTGCTCCGCTCCCCCTGCTCCCAGCTGTTGAGTGCCGCCGGTGCCGAGGTCCGTTCTATATACCCCCGCTGTGCCGCTCTGCTGTGTATATTTTTATGGTGTCTGGACCCTGCAGACCCCTGTGACTGCCTCCCCCTTTTGTGACAGCGCTGCTGCGCTTTGATTTTTGCCTCTGGTCCCCCGCTGCAGCAGCCCCGCTACTCTCCACTGTCACACACTTCCAATCAGCTGATATTCTTTGAATCTCCCGCCCCCTGCTGCGGCGTAGCTCAGCACTGCTGTCCATGGTGCTGATCAGATTCTCCTGCCCTCTGCTGGCGTCGCTCTGCACTGCTGTCCATGGTGCTGATTTGAGCTGCTGTCCATGGTGCTGATCTTGTATTGGTCTGAACTGCTGTCCATGGTGCTGAACTTATACCAGTCAATTTCTCCTGCCTCCTGCTGCAGCGTCGCTCTGAACTGCTGTCCATGGTGCTGATTCTATATTATTACTGATACAGAGGTTTATTAAACTCCAAACGGTGTAATATCATTTTGACTGCGAGACTTGACTCTGAGGGGAGGGGAGGGATAGGAGGATCTGTTTCTGCCCTCATATATATACCCTGTGACTACGCTACCTGATATATATATAACAGTTGGTGCCCATGGAACTCTACAGATTTGCAAGCCTCCATAATAATTAGTTTCATGTTAAGAAATATATGTGCCTTTTATTTTTATCCCTCAGGTCAATTTCATTATTTTTTTGTTACTTTTGATGGTAATTTATATTTTAAGGATTGTATTTTAGGGGGTACATAATATTGCAGTTTTTAAGGGTATTGATTGCCTCTTGTTGGATTGATATTTGTTTAACGCAAACTTCTTCTAGCCATTGTTCCCAGTCACTTTGCAACCCTAAAGTCTTTTGTCCACCCTTTAGGTCAAATATTTCTAGTGTTATTTTAGTGTTTTTCTATATATATATACCCATAGGTCTGATATTTTATAATGGCGGCTAATAAAAAAAATACCCAAAAGTCTTTGGAAGCTCCCCTTAAAACTAGTGCGGTTAGAGCGAAGTCCTCCCAACGCTTTTCATTTTCAAACCCATCAGAAGATGCTGTTAATACTGTCAGTCCTCTTAAGTCCAGATCACCTCATAGAAATCCGGAAGACAGACTGAGTTCTAAAATAAGCTCTCCCACCAAAGAATCTTATAAAAGTCTATTATCTCCAAAACCACAGAGAATTCCTGATGCTAAACCTGCCCCTTCTATCGTAGTTAAAGGAAAAAAAGTGGAAGAGATGGATATTTCCATCTCATCAAAGAGAAGGGATCCAGGAGCCTGGAGCAACAAGTATTCTTCATTGGCTACGAGTTCGGAGGAGGAATCCTCGGACACGTCTCCTAATCCTAGTCCAGATAAGAGACGTGCTAAAAAGGACTTTTCCCCTTCGTCCCCAGACCCTACGCTTAGTGTCCCGGTCAAAATGCCCATTTCACAAGAGTTGGGAAATACCGACCTTGGTTCATATCTGGACAATCTTTTAAAGACAATTGACAGAAATATGAAACTGGGCTTCGAGAAACAGGTAGACACCATGAAATCTACTTTGGAAGCTTTTGGTCTTAAATTGGAGGAAAACACTAAAAGACTTGAAACGGTGGAGGGAAGGGTAGTCTGTCTCTTCTGATAATCTAGAAATTAAATTTGAGCTTAAGAGACTCAGATTAAAAGTTGCGGATTTGGAGGATAGGAGTAGGAGAAATAATTTGAAAATTAGAGGCATATCTGAGGATGTTTCTCCCTCAGATATCTCGGCTTTTCTCAAAGACTTATTTCACAAGACAATCCCATCCCTTTCTGAGCAGGATCTTATCATTGATAGGGCCCATCGCTTATTTCGTCCGACCTCCATTTCCTCGGATCTTCCTAGGGATGTAATAGCTAGGTTACATTTCTTCTCGACCAAAGAGAGAATCTTGAATTATATCAGGGAAAATAGGACTTTTCCAGAGCCTTTCTCGCATCTAAAAATCTTCTCCGATTTTTCCAAAGAAACCATGGATGCAAGAAGGTCATACAAATTGACCACAGATAGACTGAGGGATATGAATATCCCATATAGGTGGGGCTTTCCGGTAAAGTTGCTGATTTTCTTTAACCGGAAAACATTCACTCTTACAGATCCTGATGAAGGCCCTAAATTTTTTGATTTTATAAAAGACATTCCCTACAAGGTTACAAAGGCACCTCACCGCTGAAATGATAAACACTACTCCCTCGGGAGCCCTCTTTAAAAATAATCACATTTTTTCACCTCACCTAACATGCTATAATAAATTTATCATTCTTCTTTATATTTAGCCTTCATGGTTTGTCCACATTATTTTTCCCCCCAATCTGAGGGAGAACCTTTTCGGTGAAGGTTCCCTCAGGAGATTTTTTGATTCGTTTTTTTTTTTTTCTTTTTCTTTGAATATTTGGTTATTGTTATCACTATTTTTGAATTAATATTAGAGATATTGTATTCCAGCTTTGATTGTCGGTTGATTTTTATCTTTTGGGAATTTGTTGGACCAACTGACCCCTCTCCTTTTGACTTACTTTAATTATTAATTTACCTATGCCTATCAAGATCATCACCTATAATGTAAGAGGCCTAAACAGTCCCAATAAGAGATTCTCCCTTTGGAAGGAATTGGGTCATCTTGGTGCTGATGTTGCGTGTCTTCAGGAGACAAGGTTTGCCGAGGGAAAACACCCTACCTTTACCCACAAACGCTACCCTCATATATTTGAATCCACTAGCGACCGGAAAAAAGCCGGTGTAGCTACAGTGATCAGAGATTCTGTCCCATTTGAGTTTTTAGATCAGCATAGAGATGTCAATGGAAGGTTCCATATATTGCTCTGTAAACTGAATAATCATGAGTGCACTGTTGTTAACCTATACGCCCCAAATAAAAAGCAAATACCCTTTTTGAATAAGGTTTTTAGAAAGGTTGAAGAGGTTAGGAGAGGCGAATTGATTTTTTTGGGAGACTTCAACATGGTCCCGGACGGGCATATGGACTCTTCCTCCCCCAGCCGTCATTTATACCCGACGCTAAATAACTGGCTTTATAAAAACGAACTATTTGATACATTTAGATGTCTGCAAACTACCTCCAAAGAATTCTCCCATTTTTCGGATGCGCACCAAACGGCCTCTAGAATAGACTTAATAATAACTGACGTTTTTTCTTTACCCAAATTCTCTAACGTATCTATAGGTCTTAGGTCTCTATCAGATCATGCCCCTACGTCATGTGAAATTCATATTGGTCCTCTTATTAAAAATGGATTTCTTTGGAAATGTAGATCTTCACTTATTCATAACCCCAAAAACAAAAAAATTATTGAAAAAGCTATTTCTGATTATTTTAGGGAGAATGATACCCCAGATTTATCTAATCCCTTCTCCAGCTGGTGCGCTCACAAGGCCGTCCTTCGTGGTGTACTAATGCAGATATCCTCATTTGAAAAAAAAGAAAAAAGATCAAAAATTAATTCTCTTCAAAAACTAATTAGGGAAAAAGAATTAGAGCAAATCAATCTTCCTTCCCCTTCCCCAATAATTCAAAAAGAACTCTCAAATTTAAGAGTAGAGCTAAAATCAGAAATTTCTTCCTCCTATGATGCAATTATTCGGAAATCAAAATTTAATTACTATGCGGCCCTAAATAAACCTACCCGCTTTATGGCCCGCCTAGTCAAATGTAAAAGAGCAATTAATAGAATAGATAAAATAAAAAACAATAGTGGAATAACGTTTTGCCACCCTAAAGATATAGTGAACCAGTTTGCAAATTTTTACAAAAAACTCTACAACATCAAAACTGATCCTCTAATTTCCCATCCTCACCCAGATGCAATCAACAAATTTTTATCCTCCATTAACCTACCGAAATTGAGCCCTCTGGATCACGAGTCATTGAATAAGCCTTTTTCTAACCTTGAAATTATTAACACAATAAAGCAACTTAAAGATTTCAAGGCTCCGGGTCCAGATGGGTTCATTAATGAGTATTATAAAACTTTTTGTGACCTACTTTCTTCCCCTCTCACGAAAATTTTCAATCATGCTTCCTCAATAAGCTCCTTCCCCTCAGAAATGCTGGAAGCCACCATTACCCTAATACCCAAGTCTAAGGATGAGAGAGATAATGTTAAAAATTATAGGCCCATTTCGCTAATTAACACTGATATTAAGATATATTCGAAAATTCTGGCCAATCGTTTATCGACTATTCTCCCATCTCTCATCAACGATGATCAGATTGGCTTCGTTGGTGGGAGGCAAGCAACTGATGGCTCTAGAAGACTTCTGAATATTATTAAGGTGATAAATACGGCGAAACTCCCAACTTCATTGCTTGCTTTAGACGCTGAAAAAGCTTTCGACAGGTTAAATTGGCTATACCTTAAACTCACCCTTATTAAATTCGGTTTTGATAACAAATTTCTCTCTTCAATTATGGCCCTCTATTCTAACCCCCAAGCAAAAATTTATGTTAACAATTATCTCTCAAATCCAATCCCTATCACAAATGGTACTAGACAGGGTTGCCCACTTTCCCCCCTTCTCTTTGTCCTGGCTATGGAGCCTTTGGCACAGAGGATTAGAGAAAACACTGACATTAGGGGGATTTCTACCCCATCTCGAGAATTTAAAATTGGCCTCTTTGCAGATGATGTTATGCTTTCCTTGCTGGACCCAGTAAATTCGGTTGCGGAGGTTTCAAAGGTTCTAGAACTATTCTCTCAGATTTCTTATTTTAAAATTAACAATGAGAAGTCTAAACTTTTGAATATTAATCTGGACCGTCAGACGAGAGAGGTTTTACACTCAAGATTTTCCTTTGGTCTGGCTAAACGCAATCTGACTTATTTGGGGATCAGTATTGGTAAATCTATTAATTCAACAATCTCTGACAATCTGGTTCGGATTGATGACATCGTCCGAGGAGATTTGATGGATTTTATGAAAAGAGATTTGTCGTGGTGGGGTAGAGTCCTCTCTATCAAGATGTTTGTTCTTCCCAAAATTTTGTATTTTTTCCGCAACCTACCTTTATCTATTTCCCATATCTTTATTCAAAAAATTCAAAATCAGATTAATTCTTATGTCTGGGATAATAAACGTGCGAGGATATCTGCTGATATATTGTACAAGAATAAAAGTAACGGAGGTCTGAGCCATCCTAATATTTCCGCTTACTATCTGGCAAACCTTATCAAACAGAGCAGTTACTGGTTTAATTCTGACAGCCCCCCAGCTTGGATGATTCTGGAGACCTTCTTAAATAACGGTTCTTCTCCTCGTGAATTGTTACTCAGGCATCTCTTTAGACAGTGTACTCATGATTCTTCCCACCCTATTTTCCAGGCGATCATTGACGCCTGGAAAAAAATCACCAAAAAAAAGAAAAAGAATCCTTTAAGAGATTCTGATATGGATAAGCTTTCCCTTGTCAAAAAATTTCCAATTGGTTTTGTTGCTGATCTGTATAACTCTTCCATTCCAGATCAATGGGACATTAAAGGGTTAAGGAAAATTGGAGACTTGTATGAAGCTTCTGTCTTTATCCCTTTCCAAATTCTTAAGAAAAGATTCAATTTGCCTTTTTCTGATTTCTTTTTATACTCTCATTTAAAGAGCATTATTCTGGAATTCATTTCTAGCAAATTTATCGTTTCCGAAATCTCGGTGAACCTGTTAAGTAACACATCCCATAAGATTTTTTGGAGCCTGAGACACCTATATAACAGCTTCAATAATGACCTCTCTTTCCAAAAACATCTTTACATGATTCGATGGGAAAAGGACCTAAAACTCAATTTCCAATCCGACCAATGGGAGAATGCTCTTCTTTTCTCACAAGCCTCTAATATATCTATGCCCTTACAAGAGGCCTACTTCAAAATTTTAACCAGATGGTACTACACTCCAATCAGGCTCCACTATATAAAGCCCAGCAACTCTCCCCTCTGTTGGAGGGAGTGCGGCCTCAGGGGAGATCTGTTACATCTCTTTTGGAGCTGCCCTAAAATCCGCAATCTATGGGCTCAGATCTCTTCTTTGGTAGATGATCTCTTGGGCAGACCACTAATATTGACCCCTCAAAGGGCTTTACTATCCTTGGATCTTGAATCATATAAGTCGTTTGAAAGATCTTTGGTGATTCATTTATTCTCAGTTTGTAAGAATACATTGGCTTTTTATTGGAGAAAGTCACATGTCCCCACTTTGGAGGACTTAGTTGATAAGATGAATCTCCATAGAATATTTGAACTCAGATTTGCCCTTATTAACAATAATTTACTTAAATTTTCTAAGAAGTGGGATATTTGGTCCATTAAGTTCCCTCAATCATCTCATAATGCTGGAATATCTTAATAGGTGTTACATGTGTAGCTTATTAATATGTTTAATTTTGCTAATATGATAGTGGTGTGTGTTTAATTGTTCAAGTTATCTATTATCGTGTTTATTATTTGACGAACAAATTTCTCCCACCTTCCCTGATTATTCCATTTCCGTTTGTTCCCTTTCCCTTCCCCTTCCTCGGAATTACCCCTTCCCACGAATATTCTTATTTCACTACTTTATGCTACGATTGTTATTCCCCTGTTAAACTGTTTATTAAAAATAAAAAAATATGGTAAAACAAAGAGAGTGAGATGCCAGCTCCTTTCATTCAGTCAGTAGCTTCAAACATTTCTGGTATATGAAAAACATGTTTTTCAATGGCAAAAATCAATGAATATTGTAAATGCACAAACAGTAATATCTCCACATTGCAAGGTGCAATTCTGAAATTTTTTGCTTTTTCCTGCTAATCCTAGCATGATAAAGAAGATTCAAAGAGAGTGAGATGCCAGCTCCTTTCATTCAGTCAGTAGCTTCAAACATTTCTGGTATATGAAAAACATGTTTTTCAATGGCAAAAATCAATGAATATTGTAAATGCACAAACAGTAATATCTCCACATTGCAAGGTGCAATTCTGAAATTTTTTGCTTTTTCCTGCTAATCCTAGCATGATAAAGAAGATTCAAAGAGAGTGAGATGCCAGCTCCTTTCATTCAGTCAGTAGCTTCAAACATTTCTGGTATATGAAAAACATGTTTTTCAATGGCAAAAATCAATGAATATTGTAAATGCACAAACAGTAATATCTCCACATTGCACGGTGCAATTCTGAAATTTTTAGCTTTTTCCTGTTAATCCTAGCATGATAAAGAAGATTCAAAGAGAGTGAGATGCCAGCTCCTTTCATTCAGTCAGTAGCTTCAAACATTTCTGGTATATGAAAAACATGTTTTTCAATGGCAAAAATCAATGAATATTGTAAATGCACAAACAGTAATATCTCCACATTGCAAGGTGCAATTCTGAAATTTTTTGATTTTTCCTGCTAATCCTAGCATGATAAAGAAGATTCAGAGAGTGAGATGCCAGCTCCTTTCATTCAGTCAGTAGCTTCAAACATTTCTGGACGTTTTTCAATGGCAAAAATTAATGAATATTGTAAATGCACAAACAGTAATATCTCCACATTGCAAGGTGCAATTCTGAAATTTTTTGCTTTTTCCTGCTAATCCTAGCATGATAAAGAAGATTCAAAGAGAGTGAGATGCCAGCTCCTTTCATTCAGTCAGTAGCTTCAAACATTTCTGGTATATGAAAAACATGTTTTTCAATGGCAAAAATCAATGAATATTGTAAATGCACAAACAGTAATATCTCCACATTGCACGGTGCAATTCTGAAATTTTTAGCTTTTTCCTGTTAATCCTAGCATGATAAAGAAGATTCAAAGAGAGTGAGATGCCAGCTCCTTTCATTCAGTCAGTAGCTTCAAACATTTCTGGTATATGAAAAACATGTTTTTCAATGGCAAAAATCAATGAATATTGTAAATGCACAAACAGTAATATCTCCACATTGCAAGGTGCAATTCTGAAATTTTTTGCTTTTTCCTGTTAATCCTAGCATGATAAAGAAGATTCAAAGAGAGTGAGATGCCAGCTCCTTTCATTCAGTCAGTAGCTTCAAACATTTCTGGTATATGAAAAACATGTTTTTCAATGGCAAAAATCAATGAATATTGTAAATGCACAAACAGTAATATCTCCACATTGCAAGGTGCAATTCTGAAATTTTTTGCTTTTTCCTGCTAATCCTAGCATGATAAAGAAGATTCAAAGAGAGTGAGATGCCAGCTCCTTTCATTCAGTCAGTAGCTTCAAACATTTCTGGTATATGAAAAACATGTTTTTCAATGGCAAAAATCAATGAATATTGTAAATGCACAAACAGTAATATCTCCACATTGCACGGTGCAATTCTGAAATTTTTAGCTTTTTCCTGTTAATCCTAGCATGATAAAGAAGATTCAAAGAGAGTGAGATGCCAGCTCCTTTCATTGTCAGTAGCTTCAAACATTTCTGGTATATGAAAAACATGTTTTTCAATGGCAAAAATCAATGAATATTGTAAATGCACAAACAGTAATATCTCCACATTGCAAGGTGCAATTCTGAAATTTTTTGCTTTTTCCTGCTAATCCTAGCATGATAAAGAAGATTCAAAGAGAGTGAGATGCCAGCTCCTTTCATTCAGTCAGTAGCTTCAAACATTTCTGGTATATGAAAAACATGTTTTTCAATGGCAAAAATCAATGAATATTGTAAATGCACAAACAGTAATATCTCCACATTGCACGGTGCAATTCTGAAATTTTTAGCTTTTTCCTGTTAATCCTAGCATGATAAAGAAGATTCAAAGAGAGTGAGATGCCAGCTCCTTTCATTCAGTCAGTAGCTTCAAACATTTCTGGTATATGAAAAACATGTTTTTCAATGGCAAAAATCAATGAATATTGTAAATGCACAAACAGTAATATCTCCACATTGCAAGGTGCAATTCTGAAATTTTTTGCTTTTTCCTGTTAATCCTAGCATGATAAAGAAGATTCAAAGAGAGTGAGATGCCAGCTCCTTTCATTCAGTCAGTAGCTTCAAACATTTCTGGTATATGAAAAACATGTTTTTCAATGGCAAAAATCAATGAATATTGTAAATGCACAAACAGTAATATCTCCACATTGCAAGGTGCAATTCTGAAATTTTTTGCTTTTTCCTGCTAATCCTAGCATGATAAAGAAGATTCAAAGAGAGTGAGATGCCAGCTCCTTTCATTCAGTCAGTAGCTTCAAACATTTCTGGTATATGAAAAACATGTTTTTCAATGGCAAAAATCAATGAATATTGTAAATGCACAAACAGTAATATCTCCACATTGCAAGGTGCAATTCTGAAATTTTTTGCTTTTTCCTGCTAATCCTAGCATGATAAAGAAGATTCAAAGAGAGTGAGATGCCAGCTCCTTTCATTCAGTCAGTAGCTTCAAACATTTCTGGTATATGAAAAACATGTTTTTCAATGGCAAAAATCAATGAATATTGTAAATGCACAAACAGTAATATCTCCACATTGCACGGTGCAATTCTGAAATTTTTAGCTTTTTCCTGTTAATCCTAGCATGATAAAGAAGATTCAAAGAGAGTGAGATGCCAGCTCCTTTCATTCAGTCAGTAGCTTCAAACATTTCTGGTATATGAAAAACATGTTTTTCAATGGCAAAAATCAATGAATATTGTAAATGCACAAACAGTAATATCTCCACATTGCAAGGTGCAATTCTGAAATTTTTTGCTTTTTCCTGCTAATCCTAGCATGATAAAGAAGATTCAAAGAGAGTGAGATGCCAGCTCCTTTCATTCAGTCAGTAGCTTCAAACATTTCTGGACGTTTTTCAATGGCAAAAATTAATGAATATTGTAAATGCACAAACAGTAATATCTCCACATTGCAAGGTGCAATTCTGAAATTTTTTGCTTTTTCCTGCTAATCCTAGCATGATAAAGAAGATTCAAAGAGAGTGAGATGCCAGCTCCTTTCATTCAGTCAGTAGCTTCAAACATTTCTGGTATATGAAAAACATGTTTTTCAATGGCAAAAATCAATGAATATTGTAAATGCACAAACAGTAATATCTCCACATTGCACGGTGCAATTCTGAAATTTTTAGCTTTTTCCTGTTAATCCTAGCATGATAAAGAAGATTCAAAGAGAGTGAGATGCCAGCTCCTTTCATTCAGTCAGTAGCTTCAAACATTTCTGGTATATGAAAAACATGTTTTTCAATGGCAAAAATCAATGAATATTGTAAATGCACAAACAGTAATATCTCCACATTGCAAGGTGCAATTCTGAAATTTTTTGCTTTTTCCTGCTAATCCTAGCATGATAAAGAAGATTCAAAGAGAGTGAGATGCCAGCTCCTTTCATTCAGTCAGTAGCTTCAAACATTTCTGGACGTTTTTCAATGGCAAAAATTAATGAATATTGTAAATGCACAAACAGTAATATCTCCACATTGCAAGGTGCAATTCTGAAATTTTTTGCTTTTTCCTGCTAATCCTAGCATGATAAAGAAGATTCAAAGAGAGTGAGATGCCAGCTCCTTTCATTCAGTCAGTAGCTTCAAACATTTCTGGTATATGAAAAACATGTTTTTCAATGGCAAAAATCAATGAATATTGTAAATGCACAAACAGTAATATCTCCACATTGCACGGTGCAATTCTGAAATTTTTAGCTTTTTCCTGTTAATCCTAGCATGATAAAGAAGATTCAAAGAGAGTGAGATGCCAGCTCCTTTCATTCAGTCAGTAGCTTCAAACATTTCTGGTATATGAAAAACATGTTTTTCAATGGCAAAAATCAATGAATATTGTAAATGCACAAACAGTAATATCTCCACATTGCAAGGTGCAATTCTGAAATTTTTTGCTTTTTCCTGTTAATCCTAGCATGATAAAGAAGATTCAAAGAGAGTGAGATGCCAGCTCCTTTCATTCAGTCAGTAGCTTCAAACATTTCTGGTATATGAAAAACATGTTTTTCAATGGCAAAAATCAATGAATATTGTAAATGCACAAACAGTAATATCTCCACATTGCAAGGTGCAATTCTGAAATTTTTTGCTTTTTCCTGCTAATCCTAGCATGATAAAGAAGATTCAAAGAGAGTGAGATGCCAGCTCCTTTCATTCAGTCAGTAGCTTCAAACATTTCTGGTATATGAAAAACATGTTTTTCAATGGCAAAAATCAATGAATATTGTAAATGCACAAACAGTAATATCTCCACATTGCACGGTGCAATTCTGAAATTTTTAGCTTTTTCCTGTTAATCCTAGCATGATAAAGAAGATTCAAAGAGAGTGAGATGCCAGCTCCTTTCATTCAGTCAGTAGCTTCAAACATTTCTGGTATATGAAAAACATGTTTTTCAATGGCAAAAATCAATGAATATTGTAAATGCACAAACAGTAATATCTCCACATTGCAAGGTGCAATTCTGAAATTTTTTGCTTTTTCCTGTTAATCCTAGCATGATAAAGAAGATTCAAAGAGAGTGAGATGCCAGCTCCTTTCATTCAGTCAGTAGCTTCAAACATTTCTGGTATATGAAAAACATGTTTTTCAATGGCAAAAATCAATGAATATTGTAAATGCACAAACAGTAATATCTCCACATTGCAAGGTGCAATTCTGAAATTTTTTGCTTTTTCCTGCTAATCCTAGCATGATAAAGAAGATTCAAAGAGAGTGAGATGCCAGCTCCTTTCATTCAGTCAGTAGCTTCAAACATTTCTGGTATATGAAAAACATGTTTTTCAATGGCAAAAATCAATGAATATTGTAAATGCACAAACAGTAATATCTCCACATTGCACGGTGCAATTCTGAAATTTTTAGCTTTTTCCTGTTAATCCTAGCATGATAAAGAAGATTCAAAGAGAGTGAGATGCCAGCTCCTTTCATTGTCAGTAGCTTCAAACATTTCTGGTATATGAAAAACATGTTTTTCAATGGCAAAAATCAATGAATATTGTAAATGCACAAACAGTAATATCTCCACATTGCAAGGTGCAATTCTGAAATTTTTTGCTTTTTCCTGCTAATCCTAGCATGATAAAGAAGATTCAAAGAGAGTGAGATGCCAGCTCCTTTCATTCAGTCAGTAGCTTCAAACATTTCTGGTATATGAAAAACATGTTTTTCAATGGCAAAAATCAATGAATATTGTAAATGCACAAACAGTAATATCTCCACATTGCACGGTGCAATTCTGAAATTTTTAGCTTTTTCCTGTTAATCCTAGCATGATAAAGAAGATTCAAAGAGAGTGAGATGCCAGCTCCTTTCATTCAGTCAGTAGCTTCAAACATTTCTGGTATATGAAAAACATGTTTTTCAATGGCAAAAATCAATGAATATTGTAAATGCACAAACAGTAATATCTCCACATTGCAAGGTGCAATTCTGAAATTTTTTGCTTTTTCCTGTTAATCCTAGCATGATAAAGAAGATTCAAAGAGAGTGAGATGCCAGCTCCTTTCATTCAGTCAGTAGCTTCAAACATTTCTGGTATATGAAAAACATGTTTTTCAATGGCAAAAATCAATGAATATTGTAAATGCACAAACAGTAATATCTCCACATTGCAAGGTGCAATTCTGAAATTTTTTGCTTTTTCCTGCTAATCCTAGCATGATAAAGAAGATTCAAAGAGAGTGAGATGCCAGCTCCTTTCATTCAGTCAGTAGCTTCAAACATTTCTGGTATATGAAAAACATGTTTTTCAATGGCAAAAATCAATGAATATTGTAAATGCACAAACAGTAATATCTCCACATTGCAAGGTGCAATTCTGAAATTTTTTGCTTTTTCCTGCTAATCCTAGCATGATAAAGAAGATTCAAAGAGAGTGAGATGCCAGCTCCTTTCATTCAGTCAGTAGCTTCAAACATTTCTGGTATATGAAAAACATGTTTTTCAATGGCAAAAATCAATGAATATTGTAAATGCACAAACAGTAATATCTCCACATTGCACGGTGCAATTCTGAAATTTTTAGCTTTTTCCTGTTAATCCTAGCATGATAAAGAAGATTCAAAGAGAGTGAGATGCCAGCTCCTTTCATTCAGTCAGTAGCTTCAAACATTTCTGGTATATGAAAAACATGTTTTTCAATGGCAAAAATCAATGAATATTGTAAATGCACAAACAGTAATATCTCCACATTGCAAGGTGCAATTCTGAAATTTTTAGCTTTTTCCTGCTAATCCTAGCATGATAAAGAAGATTCAAAGAGAGTGAGATGCCAGCTCCTTTCATTCAGTCAGTAGCTTCAAACATTTCTGGACGTTTTTCAATGGCAAAAATTAATGAATATTGTAAATGCACAAACAGTAATATCTCCACATTGCAAGGTGCAATTCTGAAATTTTTTGCTTTTTCCTGCTAATCCTAGCATGATAAAGAAGATTCAAAGAGAGTGAGATGCCAGCTCCTTTCATTCAGTCAGTAGCTTCAAACATTTCTGGTATATGAAAAACATGTTTTTCAATGGCAAAAATCAATGAATATTGTAAATGCACAAACAGTAATATCTCCACATTGCACGGTGCAATTCTGAAATTTTTAGCTTTTTCCTGTTAATCCTAGCATGATAAAGAAGATTCAAAGAGAGTGAGATGCCAGCTCCTTTCATTCAGTCAGTAGCTTCAAACATTTCTGGTATATGAAAAACATGTTTTTCAATGGCAAAAATCAATGAATATTGTAAATGCACAAACAGTAATATCTCCACATTGCAAGGTGCAATTCTGAAATTTTTTGCTTTTTCCTGCTAATCCTAGCATGATAAAGAAGATTCAAAGAGAGTGAGATGCCAGCTCCTTTCATTCAGTCAGTAGCTTCAAACATTTCTGGACGTTTTTCAATGGCAAAAATTAATGAATATTGTAAATGCACAAACAGTAATATCTCCACATTGCAAGGTGCAATTCTGAAATTTTTTGCTTTTTCCTGCTAATCCTAGCATGATAAAGAAGATTCAAAGAGAGTGAGATGCCAGCTCCTTTCATTCAGTCAGTAGCTTCAAACATTTCTGGTATATGAAAAACATGTTTTTCAATGGCAAAAATCAATGAATATTGTAAATGCACAAACAGTAATATCTCCACATTGCACGGTGCAATTCTGAAATTTTTAGCTTTTTCCTGTTAATCCTAGCATGATAAAGAAGATTCAAAGAGAGTGAGATGCCAGCTCCTTTCATTCAGTCAGTAGCTTCAAACATTTCTGGTATATGAAAAACATGTTTTTCAATGGCAAAAATCAATGAATATTGTAAATGCACAAACAGTAATATCTCCACATTGCAAGGTGCAATTCTGAAATTTTTTGCTTTTTCCTGTTAATCCTAGCATGATAAAGAAGATTCAAAGAGAGTGAGATGCCAGCTCCTTTCATTCAGTCAGTAGCTTCAAACATTTCTGGTATATGAAAAACATGTTTTTCAATGGCAAAAATCAATGAATATTGTAAATGCACAAACAGTAATATCTCCACATTGCACGGTGCAATTCTGAAATTTTTAGCTTTTTCCTGTTAATCCTAGCATGATAAAGAAGATTCAAAGAGAGTGAGATGCCAGCTCCTTTCATTGTCAGTAGCTTCAAACATTTCTGGTATATGAAAAACATGTTTTTCAATGGCAAAAATCAATGAATATTGTAAATGCACAAACAGTAATATCTCCACATTGCAAGGTGCAATTCTGAAATTTTTTGCTTTTTCCTTCTAATCCTAGCATGATAAAGAAGATTCAAAGAGAGTGAGATGCCAGCTCCTTTCATTCAGTCAGTAGCTTCAAACATTTCTGGTATATGAAAAACATGTTTTTCAATGGCAAAAATCAATGAATATTGTAAATGCACAAACAGTAATATCTCCACATTGCACGGTGCAATTCTGAAATTTTTAGCTTTTTCCTGTTAATCCTAGCATGATAAAGAAGATTCAAAGAGAGTGAGATGCCAGCTCCTTTCATTCAGTCAGTAGCTTCAAACATTTCTGGTATATGAAAAACATGTTTTTCAATGGCAAAAATCAATGAATATTGTAAATGCACAAACAGTAATATCTCCACATTGCAAGGTGCAATTCTGAAATTTTTTGCTTTTTCCTGCTAATCCTAGCATGATAAAGAAGATTCAAAGAGAGTGAGATGCCAGCTCCTTTCATTCAGTCAGTAGCTTCAAACATTTCTGGTATATGAAAAACATGTTTTTCAATGGCAAAAATCAATGAATATTGTAAATGCACAAACAGTAATATCTCCACATTGCACGGTGCAATTCTGAAATTTTTAGCTTTTTCCTGTTAATCCTAGCATGATAAAGAAGATTCAAAGAGAGTGAGATGCCAGCTCCTTTCATTCAGTCAGTAGCTTCAAACATTTCTGGTATTTGAAAAACATGTTTTTCAATGGCAAAAATCAATGAATATTGTAAATGCACAAACAGTAATATCTCCACATTGCAAGGTGCAATTCTGAAATTTTTTGCTTTTTCCTGTTAATCCTAGCATGATAAAGAAGATTCAAAGAGAGTGAGATGCCAGCTCCTTTCATTCAGTCAGTAGCTTCAAACATTTCTGGTATATGAAAAACATGTTTTTCAATGGCAAAAATCAATGAATATTGTAAATGCACAAACAGTAATATCTCCACATTGCAAGGTGCAATTCTGAAATTTTTTGCTTTTTCCTGCTAATCCTAGCATGATAAAGAAGATTCAAAGAGAGTGAGATGCCAGCTCCTTTCATTCAGTCAGTAGCTTCAAACATTTCTGGTATATGAAAAACATGTTTTTCAATGGCAAAAATCAATGAATATTGTAAATGCACAAACAGTAATATCTCCACATTGCACGGTGCAATTCTGAAATTTTTAGCTTTTTCCTGTTAATCCTAGCATGATAAAGAAGATTCAAAGAGAGTGAGATGCCAGCTCCTTTCATTCAGTCAGTAGCTTCAAACATTTCTGGTATTTGAAAAACATGTTTTTCAATGGCAAAAATCAATGAATATTGTAAATGCACAAACAGTAATATCTCCACATTGCAAGGTGCAATTCTGAAATTTTTTGCTTTTTCCTGTTAATCCTAGCATGATAAAGAAGATTCAAAGAGAGTGAGATGCCAGCTCCTTTCATTCAGTCAGTAGCTTCAAACATTTCTGGTATATGAAAAACATGTTTTTCAATGGCAAAAATCAATGAATATTGTAAATGCACAAACAGTAATATCTCCACATTGCAAGGTGCAATTCTGAAATTTTTTGCTTTTTCCTGCTAATCCTAGCATGATAAAGAAGATTCAAAGAGAGTGAGATGCCAGCTCCTTTCATTCAGTCAGTAGCTTCAAACATTTCTGGACGTTTTTCAATGGCAAAAATTAATGAATATTGTAAATGCACAAACAGTAATATCTCCACATTGCACGGTGCAATTCTGAAATTTTTAGCTTTTTCCTGTTAATCCTAGCATGATAAAGAAGATTCAAAGAGAGTGAGATGCCAGCTCCTTTCATTCAGTCAGTAGCTTCAAACATTTCTGGTATATGAAAAACATGTTTTTCAATGGCAAAAATCAATGAATATTGTAAATGCACAAACAGTAATATCTCCACATTGCAAGGTGCAATTCTGAAATTTTTTGCTTTTTCCTGCTAATCCTAGCATGATAAAGAAGATTCAAAGAGAGTGAGATGCCAGCTCCTTTCATTCAGTCAGTAGCTTCAAACATTTCTGGACGTTTTTCAATGGCAAAAATTAATGAATATTGTAAATGCACAAACAGTAATATCTCCACATTGCAAGGTGCAATTCTGAAATTTTTTGCTTTTTCCTGCTAATCCTAGCATGATAAAGAAGATTCAAAGAGAGTGAGATGCCAGCTCCTTTCATTCAGTCAGTAGCTTCAAACATTTCTGGTATATGAAAAACATGTTTTTCAATGGCAAAAATCAATGAATATTGTAAATGCACAAACAGTAATATCTCCACATTGCACGGTGCAATTCTGAAATTTTTAGCTTTTTCCTGTTAATCCTAGCATGATAAAGAAGATTCAAAGAGAGTGAGATGCCAGCTCCTTTCATTCAGTCAGTAGCTTCAAACATTTCTGGTATATGAAAAACATGTTTTTCAATGGCAAAAATCAATGAATATTGTAAATGCACAAACAGTAATATCTCCACATTGCAAGGTGCAATTCTGAAATTTTTTGCTTTTTCCTGTTAATCCTAGCATGATAAAGAAGATTCAAAGAGAGTGAGATGCCAGCTCCTTTCATTCAGTCAGTAGCTTCAAACATTTCTGGTATATGAAAAACATGTTTTTCAATGGCAAAAATCAATGAATATTGTAAATGCACAAACAGTAATATCTCCACATTGCAAGGTGCAATTCTGAAATTTTTTGCTTTTTCCTGCTAATCCTAGCATGATAAAGAAGATTCAAAGAGAGTGAGATGCCAGCTCCTTTCATTCAGTCAGTAGCTTCAAACATTTCTGGTATATGAAAAACATGTTTTTCAATGGCAAAAATCAATGAATATTGTAAATGCACAAACAGTAATATCTCCACATTGCACGGTGCAATTCTGAAATTTTTAGCTTTTTCCTGTTAATCCTAGCATGATAAAGAAGATTCAAAGAGAGTGAGATGCCAGCTCCTTTCATTGTCAGTAGCTTCAAACATTTCTGGTATATGAAAAACATGTTTTTCAATGGCAAAAATCAATGAATATTGTAAATGCACAAACAGTAATATCTCCACATTGCAAGGTGCAATTCTGAAATTTTTTGCTTTTTCCTGTTAATCCTAGCATGATAAAGAAGATTCAAAGAGAGTGAGATGCCAGCTCCTTTCATTCAGTCAGTAGCTTCAAACATTTCTGGTATATGAAAAACATGTTTTTCAATGGCAAAAATCAATGAATATTGTAAATGCACAAACAGTAATATCTCCACATTGCAAGGTGCAATTCTGAAATTTTTTGCTTTTTCCTGCTAATCCTAGCATGATAAAGAAGATTCAAAGAGAGTGAGATGCCAGCTCCTTTCATTCAGTCAGTAGCTTCAAACATTTCTGGTATATGAAAAACATGTTTTTCAATGGCAAAAATCAATGAATATTGTAAATGCACAAACAGTAATATCTCCACATTGCAAGGTGCAATTCTGAAATTTTTTGCTTTTTCCTGCTAATCCTAGCATGATAAAGAAGATTCAAAGAGAGTGAGATGCCAGCTCCTTTCATTCAGTCAGTAGCTTCAAACATTTCTGGTATATGAAAAACATGTTTTTCAATGGCAAAAATCAATGAATATTGTAAATGCACAAACAGTAATATCTCCACATTGCACGGTGCAATTCTGAAATTTTTAGCTTTTTCCTGTTAATCCTAGCATGATAAAGAAGATTCAAAGAGAGTGAGATGCCAGCTCCTTTCATTCAGTCAGTAGCTTCAAACATTTCTGGTATATGAAAAACATGTTTTTCAATGGCAAAAATCAATGAATATTGTAAATGCACAAACAGTAATATCTCCACATTGCAAGGTGCAATTCTGAAATTTTTAGCTTTTTCCTGCTAATCCTAGCATGATAAAGAAGATTCAAAGAGAGTGAGATGCCAGCTCCTTTCATTCAGTCAGTAGCTTCAAACATTTCTGGACGTTTTTCAATGGCAAAAATTAATGAATATTGTAAATGCACAAACAGTAATATCTCCACATTGCAAGGTGCAATTCTGAAATTTTTTGCTTTTTCCTGTTAATCCTAGCATGATAAAGAAGATTCAAAGAGAGTGAGATGCCAGCTCCTTTCATTCAGTCAGTAGCTTCAAACATTTCTGGTATATGAAAAACATGTTTTTCAATGGCAAAAATCAATGAATATTGTAAATGCACAAACAGTAATATCTCCACATTGCACGGTGCAATTCTGAAATTTTTAGCTTTTTCCTGTTAATCCTAGCATGATAAAGAAGATTCAAAGAGAGTGAGATGCCAGCTCCTTTCATTCAGTCAGTAGCTTCAAACATTTCTGGTATATGAAAAACATGTTTTTCAATGGCAAAAATCAATGAATATTGTAAATGCACAAACAGTAATATCTCCACATTGCAAGGTGCAATTCTGAAATTTTTTGCTTTTTCCTGCTAATCCTAGCATGATAAAGAAGATTCAAAGAGAGTGAGATGCCAGCTCCTTTCATTCAGTCAGTAGCTTCAAACATTTCTGGACGTTTTTCAATGGCAAAAATTAATGAATATTGTAAATGCACAAACAGTAATATCTCCACATTGCAAGGTGCAATTCTGAAATTTTTTGCTTTTTCCTGCTAATCCTAGCATGATAAAGAAGATTCAAAGAGAGTGAGATGCCAGCTCCTTTCATTCAGTCAGTAGCTTCAAACATTTCTGGTATATGAAAAACATGTTTTTCAATGGCAAAAATCAATGAATATTGTAAATGCACAAACAGTAATATCTCCACATTGCACGGTGCAATTCTGAAATTTTTAGCTTTTTCCTGTTAATCCTAGCATGATAAAGAAGATTCAAAGAGAGTGAGATGCCAGCTCCTTTCATTCAGTCAGTAGCTTCAAACATTTCTGGTATATGAAAAACATGTTTTTCAATGGCAAAAATCAATGAATATTGTAAATGCACAAACAGTAATATCTCCACATTGCAAGGTGCAATTCTGAAATTTTTTGCTTTTTCCTGTTAATCCTAGCATGATAAAGAAGATTCAAAGAGAGTGAGATGCCAGCTCCTTTCATTCAGTCAGTAGCTTCAAACATTTCTGGTATATGAAAAACATGTTTTTCAATGGCAAAAATCAATGAATATTGTAAATGCACAAACAGTAATATCTCCACATTGCACGGTGCAATTCTGAAATTTTTAGCTTTTTCCTGTTAATCCTAGCATGATAAAGAAGATTCAAAGAGAGTGAGATGCCAGCTCCTTTCATTGTCAGTAGCTTCAAACATTTCTGGTATATGAAAAACATGTTTTTCAATGGCAAAAATCAATGAATATTGTAAATGCACAAACAGTAATATCTCCACATTGCAAGGTGCAATTCTGAAATTTTTTGCTTTTTCCTTCTAATCCTAGCATGATAAAGAAGATTCAAAGAGAGTGAGATGCCAGCTCCTTTCATTCAGTCAGTAGCTTCAAACATTTCTGGTATATGAAAAACATGTTTTTCAATGGCAAAAATCAATGAATATTGTAAATGCACAAACAGTAATATCTCCACATTGCACGGTGCAATTCTGAAATTTTTAGCTTTTTCCTGTTAATCCTAGCATGATAAAGAAGATTCAAAGAGAGTGAGATGCCAGCTCCTTTCATTCAGTCAGTAGCTTCAAACATTTCTGGTATATGAAAAACATGTTTTTCAATGGCAAAAATCAATGAATATTGTAAATGCACAAACAGTAATATCTCCACATTGCAAGGTGCAATTCTGAAATTTTTTGCTTTTTCCTGCTAATCCTAGCATGATAAAGAAGATTCAAAGAGAGTGAGATGCCAGCTCCTTTCATTCAGTCAGTAGCTTCAAACATTTCTGGTATATGAAAAACATGTTTTTCAATGGCAAAAATCAATGAATATTGTAAATGCACAAACAGTAATATCTCCACATTGCACGGTGCAATTCTGAAATTTTTAGCTTTTTCCTGTTAATCCTAGCATGATAAAGAAGATTCAAAGAGAGTGAGATGCCAGCTCCTTTCATTCAGTCAGTAGCTTCAAACATTTCTGGTATTTGAAAAACATGTTTTTCAATGGCAAAAATCAATGAATATTGTAAATGCACAAACAGTAATATCTCCACATTGCAAGGTGCAATTCTGAAATTTTTTGCTTTTTCCTGTTAATCCTAGCATGATAAAGAAGATTCAAAGAGAGTGAGATGCCAGCTCCTTTCATTCAGTCAGTAGCTTCAAACATTTCTGGTATATGAAAAACATGTTTTTCAATGGCAAAAATCAATGAATATTGTAAATGCACAAACAGTAATATCTCCACATTGCAAGGTGCAATTCTGAAATTTTTTGCTTTTTCCTGCTAATCCTAGCATGATAAAGAAGATTCAAAGAGAGTGAGATGCCAGCTCCTTTCATTCAGTCAGTAGCTTCAAACATTTCTGGTATATGAAAAACATGTTTTTCAATGGCAAAAATCAATGAATATTGTAAATGCACAAACAGTAATATCTCCACATTGCACGGTGCAATTCTGAAATTTTTAGCTTTTTCCTGTTAATCCTAGCATGATAAAGAAGATTCAAAGAGAGTGAGATGCCAGCTCCTTTCATTCAGTCAGTAGCTTCAAACATTTCTGGTATTTGAAAAACATGTTTTTCAATGGCAAAAATCAATGAATATTGTAAATGCACAAACAGTAATATCTCCACATTGCAAGGTGCAATTCTGAAATTTTTTGCTTTTTCCTGTTAATCCTAGCATGATAAAGAAGATTCAAAGAGAGTGAGATGCCAGCTCCTTTCATTCAGTCAGTAGCTTCAAACATTTCTGGTATATGAAAAACATGTTTTCAATGGCAAAAATCAATGAATATTGTAAATGCACAAACAGTAATATCTCCACATTGCAAGGTGCAATTCTGAAATTTTTTGCTTTTTCCTGCTAATCCTAGCATGATAAAGAAGATTCAAAGAGAGTGAGATGCCAGCTCCTTTCATTCAGTCAGTAGCTTCAAACATTTCTGGACGTTTTTCAATGGCAAAAATTAATGAATATTGTAAATGCACAAACAGTAATATCTCCACATTGCACGGTGCAATTCTGAAATTTTTAGCTTTTTCCTGTTAATCCTAGCATGATAAAGAAGATTCAAAGAGAGTGAGATGCCAGCTCCTTTCATTCAGTCAGTAGCTTCAAACATTTCTGGTATATGAAAAACATGTTTTTCAATGGCAAAAATCAATGAATATTGTAAATGCACAAACAGTAATATCTCCACATTGCAAGGTGCAATTCTGAAATTTTTTGCTTTTTCCTGCTAATCCTAGCATGATAAAGAAGATTCAAAGAGAGTGAGATGCCAGCTCCTTTCATTCAGTCAGTAGCTTCAAACATTTCTGGACGTTTTTCAATGGCAAAAATTAATGAATATTGTAAATGCACAAACAGTAATATCTCCACATTGCAAGGTGCAATTCTGAAATTTTTTGCTTTTTCCTGCTAATCCTAGCATGATAAAGAAGATTCAAAGAGAGTGAGATGCCAGCTCCTTTCATTCAGTCAGTAGCTTCAAACATTTCTGGTATATGAAAAACATGTTTTTCAATGGCAAAAATCAATGAATATTGTAAATGCACAAACAGTAATATCTCCACATTGCACGGTGCAATTCTGAAATTTTTAGCTTTTTCCTGTTAATCCTAGCATGATAAAGAAGATTCAAAGAGAGTGAGATGCCAGCTCCTTTCATTCAGTCAGTAGCTTCAAACATTTCTGGTATATGAAAAACATGTTTTTCAATGGCAAAAATCAATGAATATTGTAAATGCACAAACAGTAATATCTCCACATTGCAAGGTGCAATTCTGAAATTTTTTGCTTTTTCCTGTTAATCCTAGCATGATAAAGAAGATTCAAAGAGAGTGAGATGCCAGCTCCTTTCATTCAGTCAGTAGCTTCAAACATTTCTGGTATATGAAAAACATGTTTTTCAATGGCAAAAATCAATGAATATTGTAAATGCACAAACAGTAATATCTCCACATTGCAAGGTGCAATTCTGAAATTTTTTGCTTTTTCCTGCTAATCCTAGCATGATAAAGAAGATTCAAAGAGAGTGAGATGCCAGCTCCTTTCATTCAGTCAGTAGCTTCAAACATTTCTGGTATATGAAAAACATGTTTTTCAATGGCAAAAATCAATGAATATTGTAAATGCACAAACAGTAATATCTCCACATTGCACGGTGCAATTCTGAAATTTTTAGCTTTTTCCTGTTAATCCTAGCATGATAAAGAAGATTCAAAGAGAGTGAGATGCCAGCTCCTTTCATTGTCAGTAGCTTCAAACATTTCTGGTATATGAAAAACATGTTTTTCAATGGCAAAATCAATGAATATTGTAAATGCACAAACAGTAATATCTCCACATTGCAAGGTGCAATTCTGAAATTTTTTGCTTTTTCCTTCTAATCCTAGCATGATAAAGAAGATTCAAAGAGAGTGAGATGCCAGCTCCTTTCATTCAGTCAGTAGCTTCAAACATTTCTGGTATATGAAAAACATGTTTTTCAATGGCAAAAATCAATGAATATTGTAAATGCACAAACAGTAATATCTCCACATTGCACGGTGCAATTCTGAAATTTTTAGCTTTTTCCTGTTAATCCTAGCATGATAAAGAAGATTCAAAGAGAGTGAGATGCCAGCTCCTTTCATTCAGTCAGTAGCTTCAAACATTTCTGGTATATGAAAAACATGTTTTTCAATGGCAAAAATCAATGAATATTGTAAATGCACAAACAGTAATATCTCCACATTGCAAGGTGCAATTCTGAAATTTT